>NC_045428.1:596479176-596779176 GCF_902635505.1 Sarcophilus harrisii
GATTGTAATCCTATCTCTATTGATCTCCGAAATATCATATTTCATGCCCTCTCATCTTTTGATGTAGTAGCTGCTAAATCTTCTATTATCCAGATTGTGATTCCACTATACTTGAATTGTTTCTTTCTGGGTGCTTGCAATATTTTCTCCTTGACCTGGGTTTTCCAGAATTTGGCTATAATATTCCTAGGAGTTTTCATCTTTGGATCTCTTTCAGGTGGTGATGGTTGGATTCTTTCAATTTCTATTTGACCCTCTAATTTTAGAATATCAGGACAGTTTTCCTTGATAATTTCTTGAAGGATGATGTTTAAGCTCTTTTTTTTTTATCATAGCTTTCAGACTAGACCTATAATTTTAAAATTATCTTTCCTGAATCTATTTTTAAGTCAGTTATTTTTCCAATGAGATATTTCATATTGTTTTCTAGTTTTCATCTTTTGATTTTGCTTGATTGTTTTTTGATTTCTGATTAAATCATTAGCTTCTACTTTCTCAATTATACTTTTTAAGGAATTATTTTCTTTGGTGAGCTTTTGCATCCCTTTATCTATATGCCCAATTTTGCTTTTTAAGGCATTCTCCTCACTAGGTTTTTTGTGTTTCCTTTTGCATCATTCTTATTTTTCTTCTCAATTCCCCCCCCCCCTTCCTGCTTTCTCACTTGACTTTCAAAATCCCTTTTGAGCTCTTCCATTCTTGAGACCAATTCTTATTTTTCTTGGAGGCTTTGGATGTAGAAGCTTTGAATTTGTTGTCTTTTGAGTGTGTGTGTGATCTTCCTTGCCATTATAGTAACTTTCTATGATTAAAATCTTTTTCTGTTATTTGTTTATTAATTCTTTATCCAAGTAGGACTCTTCTTCCAGGATAGAAGATGCAATATTCCAAGGATCAGGGGTTTTATATAGCTATTTTCAGAGATCCTTTTAGGAATCTATATGTTTTCAGTTCTTCTAAGACGATGTGATCCAAGAAGTGTTTACTACTTTCTTGATGTGTGTTTGGTCTGTGAGTGACTACAAGGACTCTTTTCTACCCTGGAACCATGAGTAAATTCCTTCTTCACTCTACCTGAGTCCTACCTCAATGCTAGTAAAGAGACTGCCTTCTGACCAGCAGGTTGATCCCCCTTACTGTGGATTTTAACCTCTGAAAGCCACTGCTACTGCTGCTGCTGCCGCCACTGCTGAGTCACTGGCTCCCAATGCTAGTTTACTGCTTTCCTGGGCTCTCTCATTCTGGTGAGATAAATCTGCCGACAAAATAATCTTTGGTGTCTCTAGGTTTGGGAACCACTCCTTCTTCTGCTGCTGATTCGGAGGCCCCAGTGTTTGCTTCTGATTGTCTGGAGTCAAGGATATGCTGGAGCAGCCAGGACCATACTGCTTTCCTACCCTGGTACAACAGACCTTTCCCATTGACCTTCTAAGTTGTCTCTGGTTGGGAAATTGTTATATTCCCTCTTTCTGTGGGTACTGATGCTCTAAACTTTGTTTAAAGTCATTATTTATAAATATTTAGGTGAATTGGGGGAGTCTTTGCCTTTACTCTGCCATCTTGGCTCCACCTCTGGAAATCAGTTTGTAATTATGTTATCGTTGAGTAGTTTTTGTGGTATATTGCTCCTAATTTGGGATTTTCTTGGCAAATATATTGGAGTGGTTTACCATTTTCTTCTTCAGCTCACTACAGATGAGGAATTGAGGGGGACAGGGTGAAGTGACTTTTCCAGAGTCACATAGCTAATAAACATCTAAGGCTAGATTTGAACTCTGGAAGATGAGTTTACCTGACTTTAGGCCCAATACTCTATCCACTAAACCACTAAATTACTAAGCTGCTCATAGTCTTTGACTCAGCAATCCCACTATGGGGCATAGACCCTAAATCAATGATAGATGTGGCTTTCATATTATTACTCTTTGTATTAGCAAAAACAAAACAAAGAAATAAAAACTTGAATAAAAAGTAATTGTGCAAGTCTTGGGGAATGGCCAATTAAAGAGTTATTGTTTTAAAATTTTAAAATTAAAATGTATATTTTTGTTAATCAATAGAAAACCCACCTTTTCTCCCTCCTACTATGCTCCCCATTGGAAAAAAAAAACACCCTACTGTTGAAAATATATTCAAACAAAACAAATTCCTGCATTGGCCATGCCCAAAATATGTCTCAATTTGCATCGAGTCTATCATCTCTCTTCAGGAAATGGATATTTGAGTATGAGCAAAAACATTTCTCTATAGTATTTTCTTAACCCTTTTTTATTTCACAGACATTTTTTAGTCAATCAACAAACATTTATTAAGCCTCTACTGTGTGCCAGGCACTGTGCCAAGCTCTGGGGATATAAAAAAAGACAAAATATAGTCCCTATCCTCAAGAGACTTTAGTATGGCAAAGCCAAAGAATCCCTTCCAGGAACATTGGTTTTAAATACATAAAATGAATTCACTGAATTACAAAGGAAACCAGTTATGTTACAATAATTATCTAAAAATAAAAACAAGCTCACAGACTCCACATTAAAAACTGCTGCTACTCTGGTGAATCAGTGGACTAGATTAGATACACGTGATATAATAATCAAAGACTTTTGCAATCTAGTGTTTTATAACCCTCCAAAGCTTCAGATAAGAACTCACTATTTGACAAAAATTGTGAAAAAACTGGAATATGACAGAAACTCAGCATAGATCTACATCTCATACCCCATACCAAAATAAGGCCCAAATGGATGCATAATTTAAGCATAAAGGGTGATACCAAAAGCAAATTAGAAGGACAAGAGATATTTCACCTATCAAATCTTTGGAGAAGGGAAGAATTTCTGGCCAAAGAAAACAAGAGAACATTATGAAATGCAAAATAAAAATACATTAAATTAAAAAGGCTTTGTAGAAGCAAAACCAACAAGGCCAAGATTAGAAGGAAAGCAGAAAACTGCAAGGAAATTTTTACAGCCAGTGTTTCTGATAAAGGCCTCATCTCATCCATCCATCCATCCATCCATCTATCTGTCTATCTCTCTATATATAGAGAGATGTCTGAATTAAATTTATAAGAATATGAGTCATTCCCCAATTGATAAATGATTAAAGGATATGAACAATTTTCAGATGAAGAAATTAAAACCATCTGTAATCATATGAAAAAATGTTCTAAACAACTATTGATTAGAGAAATGCAATTTAAAACAACTCTGAGGTACTACCTCACACTTATTGGATTGGCTAAGATGAGTGGAAAAGATAATGATACATGTTGGAGATGTGGGAAACTGGGACATTAATGCATTATTGGTAAAGTTGTGAAATGATCCAACCATTCTGGAGAGCAATTTGGAACTATACCCAAAGGACTAAAAAATTGCGCATATCCTTTGATCCAGCTGTGCCAGTACTGGGTCTATAATCCCAAAGAGATCATAAAAGAGGGAAAAGAACCCATATATACAAAAATGTTTGTAGCAACTTTTTTTGTGGTGGTAAAGAATTAGAAAATGACGCTCATCAATTAGGGTATGATTGAATAAGTTATGGTATATGAAAGTAATGGAATGTTCTATAAAAAAATTAACAGGCTGATTTTAGAAAAGACTGAAATGATTTACATGAACTGAAGCTGAACAAAACACACAGAACCAAGAAAACACTGTACACAGCAATAGCAAGATTGTGTGATTATCAATTATAACAGACTTGGGTTCTTTTCAGTGATTCAATGATCCCAATAATACCAATAAATTTTGGACAGAAAACGTCATCTGCATTCAGAGAGAGAACTAAGGAGACTAAATATAAATCAACACATGCTATGTTCACTTTTTCTCCTTTTTTCTGTTCTTTCCTCTCTCATGGTTTTTCCCTTTTGTTCTGATTTTTCTCTCCCAACAAGATTCATAAGGAAATATATAAAAATGAATATACATATATAACCAAAATGATGTTTTTTACATGTAACTAGGGAAAATAAAAATTTTAAAATAAATAAAGAATTGCTACTTTCTAAGGAGCACTGAAAATGGGAAATAAACAGAAACATAGGAAGACTTTTTGAACTAATTTAGCATGAGGAAAAGCAGTAAAATTATACATGCAATGACTAAAATAATATACACAAAGAAAGCATTCAAAGATTAAAGATTCTTAATCAAGACAATGATCACTATTACTTCATTAGACTGATTTGGAGAATACCACATATCATCTGTCTTTCATGATTGGAGTATTACACAATTTTGCTTGCCTTTTTTGTTGATTCAGGTAAGAGCAGGGATAGATTGTTTAGATATATTGTGGATAGAATGTCAAGGAAGATAGTGATACTATTTACAAAAACAGGAATGTAAAAAGGAAGGACAAGGCTATTTGGGTTAAGAAGGAGGTTCAGAGAACCTCCATTTCTTGAGGAATCATAATTTACCTCTACCATCCCTATCATCACATCATCTTTTGAGTTCTCATAGCTTTTGCCCTAATTCTTGCCCTGATCCTCTGAAAATCCTAGCTATCAGCCTTTAACTCCTATCCCTCACCTCCCCAATAAACTTTCTACCTCTATATCTTTATTCCCTAATCTTCAAACCTTTTGATTTTGTTCTTATTTCCTAAAATTTCATTCTCAACTGCTCACCCTTACATCCCTCTAAGCCCCAAATTAGGAGAGCAAGATATATTTCACTTATCAAATCTTTGGAGAAGAGAGTAATTTCTGGCCAAAGAAGAACAAAAGAACATTATGAAATGCAAAATGGACAATTTTGATTAATTAAACGAAAAAGTTTTTGCAGAAACAAAACCAATACAGCCAAGATTAGAAGGGAAGCAGAAAAGTGGGAAAATATTTTTTATAGCCAATGTTTCTGACATATATAGAAAATTGAGTCAAATTTATAAGATTACAAGTCTAATCTAACTTTCAAACAAGTATCCATTTTTACCTTGAGTTATGCAACTGTCTGATTTGTCATTCCCTGAGCCCATCCTAATCATTGCAAATAATATTCCCCAAACAATTGCTGGAGATCATATATCCCCTTTGGTCATTTCTAGCCTAAGGTTCACAAAACTCCAGCCCATGCCATGAACCTCGTTTCCATTCCCCTCCTTGATAGACCCATCCTCACCTCTCCCTCAACCCCTGAAGCCATTCCATACCTGTACTTCCCAGTATTTGAGAATCTCCCGTACTTTTCCTACTCTGAATTATCGTGGTGCATTTGAAGGGTCTTAAGTGTTCACTCAAAAACTTTTTCTTTCTGGTTGTTTGTGCTGGCATCTGTGTTCGGTCCATTGCTTTAATCTCAATTAACCTGGGCAACTGTCATGGAACACCCAGACTTTCTAACCCCCACCCTGCCAGGACAGAATTCTTAGTTCAGAGATCCAAGAGAGAGACGGGCTTAGAAAGACTTGAGCATTAAGAAGAAAGGGAGAGAAATGGAAACTTCCATTGCAGATCCTTAGAGAAAAACGCAGAGAGAAACCCTTCACAGAGAAGCCTTTAAATCCCAACAGTGTAGAGGCAGTGAGATGTAGTGGAGAGGAGTTTGACTAATTCAAATTCAAATAATGGATCTTTGCTTTGTACCAAGCCAACCAGCCATCCCTTCAGTATACTAAAACTTGAACTATTACAGTTGATCTGATTCCTTCTTGCTTGGATGTTCCAGGAGAAAGAGATCCAAAGCTGTGAGAGTGGAGGCCATGGACCCTCTCCAACTGAGGCTGACATGTGGCCTAGGAATATGCACCTTGTTTTTTTGCTTCCACATTGGTTCTTTTATTTTAGTTGAAGGACATTGGAGATGACTATCACCTTATAATATTCAAGAGACTGAACTACCTGAGGTCTTGGAAGAAGAGTCAGTGACAGGTTTTATAATCCATCCTGAATAGAGGGATAACTTTTGGAATAGACTACTTTTATAGCTGAGACGTGCATTCTTCTAATAGTAATGCTGAATTTCAATGATACTGGATTTGGCTAATGATGAACTGGGTGAGACCCATGCTATATGGAAATTGCCTTTAGTCTGAGTGCACTATCCCTAGGGACTCTGTTGAACAGGAGAGAATATTGGAGTTGATGGAGGGGATATTTGTACTTTTGCTCTTGCTATGTTTTCAAAACATCTTTGAAAAAGCTAAAAACAAACAAAACATACAAACTATCACACATACTACGTACTGTGCCAAATGCTGGGGATAGACAAGAAAAAAAGGGTATCTCTCCTTAGATATATTACAATTTATTAAATACAGATATGGATATATATAATTTGAGACCAGTGAGACCATTAATGATGGGAAGTAGGAAAATCAAAAAAATCTTCTGATAGGATCTGTACCCTGGATTGAGCTTTGAAGGAAGGTGAGAATTCACAAAATTGAGAGGATGAAAGACAAAAAGGAGGCAGAGGAAGTAGGGAAGAGGGGAGAGGAAAAGAAAAAAGGAGAAGAAAAAGACTAAGGAAGAAAAAAAAGAAAGAAAAAATGTAAGGAAGGAAGGAAAGGAGAGGAGAGGAAAGAAGGAAGGAAGGAAAGGAAAGAAAAGGAAGGAAAGAAGGAAGTGAGGAAAAGAGAAAGGAAGGAAGAAAAAAAGAAGGAAGGAGGGAAGGAAGGAGAAAGAAAGAATGAAAGAACGAAGAATGAAAGAAAGAGGACAGAGAAGGAAGGAGGGAAGGAAAGGAGGAAAAAAGGAAGGGAAGAGGGAGAGAGAAAGGGAGGAAGAAAAGAAGGGAAAGAAGAAAGAAAGTATAGGTTCAGCCAAGGTATTTATGGGAAATGTAGAGTTCAGGGAATAGCAGGTAGATAAGTTGGGCTAAATTGTTGGGAAGGTAGGAGAATATAAGCTATGGCTGTAAAGGTAGATGGGAGACAAATGGAAGAGGGATGTTCTTGCCCAGCTGAGGAGCTCGTGTTGTTATTCTGAAACAAATAGACTGCCACTAAAAGTCTTAAGCAGGAGGTTGACATGGGCAGACTTGTTCCATCCTATTTGTGTATATATATATGTATATAATTTTGCATACATATGCATCTGTATACATGTGTATATCGATGTATATACATTGTATGAATACATGTGCACACATATGTATGTATGTGATATGTGTGTCAGTCTCTAATCATTCGTTAGCACCTACTATATGTTAGACATTCTACAAAGCACTGGGGATTTAACTATAGGCAAAGGACCCTCTCAGAACACTGAGGGATTCACATTCTGATGGGAGGACGGTGTAAACAACCACGAACAAGCAAGCTCTAAAGAAGATAAAATGGAAATACTCACCAGAAAGAGAGAATTAGAATTAGGATTTCAAAAGCCTTCTGGTAGAAAAGAGTATTTTAACTGAGATTTGAAGGAAGCCAAGAGGTAGAGATCAGTCAGTCATTCAGCAAAGACTTATTAACTCCCTACTTTGTACTAAGAAGAGGAGAGGGAACACTCCAGATGTGGAGGATCAGCTGATGGCAACATCCAGAGCTGAGAGATGGATGGTCTTGTTTAAGAAATAAAAAGGAGGACAGTGTCACGGTATTGAAGAGTAAGTGGTAGTGTATAAGGTGTAAGAAGATTGGAAAGGTGTATGGGGAGGGGGGAGCAGGTCAGGAAGGGCTTTGAATACCAACCAGAGCATTTTGTATTTAATCTTGGAGGCAATAGGGAGCCACTGCAGTTTTTTGAGTAGGGGAGAGAGGGAGGTGAGGTAATCTGACCGGATTGCTTTAGTGGCTGAATGGAGAATTAGGAAAAGTCTTGAGGCAGGCAATGACTATTGTAATAATTCAGGTATGAGGTGATGAAGATCTGCACCAAATGGGGGGACAGTGTCAGGAGAAAAGGGGGTATATTGAAGAGATGTTGCAAAGGTGAAATTGATAGATCTTGGCCATAGCTAATTTTAATTGGCATTAGCTTAAAATGGGGAGCCTGGTATTGTTCTACGACAGAACTCAATGTAATTGCTTCTTGTTATGGGGGGAGAAACTGAGTTCTTCCATGGACAGGTTAAATCACTTAAAGTTCCACAGCTAGTCCTTTACAGACCAGCTTCTTGAACCCCATGTGGGGTCTCGCAACTGAATTTAGAAGTTGTAAAATTGTGATTTATTATCGGTGAATAAACATTCACTCTGTTTACCTATTTTATATACCAAAGTACCTAGAGTTACGTAAAGATTTATTGGGCAAAAATGGGTCTCAAATGGAAAAAGTTTAAAGTCAAAATTTACAGGAATCGAATGGGATTCAAGGCTGATAATTTGCTCAACACCTCCACCCCACCACCAAGCTCCCAACCCCAGCTCAGAATTCCATCCAGCTCCTAAGTGGCCTTTGACATGATTCCAACACTGTCTTGAACCTCAAATGTTTTTTTTTCCTCGTCTTTCTATCTTTCTAGTCAGGATCACCTCAAAGATAAAAGAGCCATCTTCCTTTCATTAGACTGTTGGTTCCCTGATGCTTTTTTTTCTCCTGTCAAGATAAAGACACTAGTGACATCCAAGGATGTCATTACTATTGAAGGGCTAGGGGAACTAATTCATGCACTCACAGGACCTGAAAAGAAACAGGTTATGTCTCATTAGAGAGGAATAGACAGTGGAAAACCTATAAAGGAGATCAGTCAATCAACGGATTTTTTTGAGCACTCTGTTCCAGGAGCAATGTTAAGCCCTAGAGAAGCAAGCAAAGAAGAAGGACATTTATAGAGCACCTAATATTTGCCAGCATTGTGCTAAGTGCTTTATAAATATTACCATTTTACAGCTGAGGAAACTGAGACACAAAGATGCTGAAAAACCTCAATTTGGTCCTGTAGATAAAAAGTACTAGCTCTTTCTGAAACCTAGTTTCCCCTTGATGGCACAGCATTCCTATCACCCTAGACTCATTTCTCATTTTTCTAAGCTCACTGATTGAAGTGGGGGAATTAGAATATCCCTTGCTCTCAATTGTCCTTTCCCAGTTCCCCTCCTCCTCATTCCCTCAGTAATCTCTCTTCCTTTGAAATTCATGCTGTTAATATCTAGTACTCAATAAAAATTCTGGTAGCTGTTGTCAAAAGCCTTCCCTTGCTTCCTCAGTGCACTCAGAAGTTCTCTTTCCTTCCTGACTCTACTTGCATACTAGAGCACTTCAATATATACATTGATTCTTGCCCAAATATTCTAAGCACTCAATTCCTCCACTTACTTTACTCCTACAAATAGTCTTCTGCCCTACCTTAGCCATATATTAAAATGGTCATTATTTACAAATCTGTCATCTATATCTTCAAGAATTCTGAAGTCCCTCTTTGTTTCTATCTTTCCTTGCAAAACCCTAGTTTTCATTCAAATTGGGATTCCCAATCACTTTACCCCTTGATTCTTTCCCAGTTCATCTTTCCAATGTGGTCATTATTTCCTCTGCTCCCCATCTTGACCATTTGGTGAACCAATTTACACTATTATTGTTTTTTGAGTTATTATTCTTATCATATTATCAATTAATTCTAGCCAAGCTTTAAAAGTTGCCTTTACACCTACACATGTGCTGAGTGAAGATAGTGAAAATCACACAACTGTACTACCTGAATCCATAATAGATTTATGTTATGTAACCTCAACTAGATCCTCACCGCTGCTTTGGCAATCCTATTCTACTCCTTAATCAAATTTCTCTCTCCCTCCCCACAGAGGCTCTTTCACTTCTTTTCATCCCTCCATCCTTCATTTCCCCCACTTTCACAGCTGAGGACCTTGCCTCATATATTACCAAAAAAAAAAAAAAAAAAAAATCGAAGTTATTCACCATGAGTTTTTTCTCTTTCCTTGTTCCTCATCTCCTATCACTCAACTATCTCCTTTTATTCTTTTCTCCTTCACTTCTTTTTCATATGATGAGGTGACCTTTCTCCTTATCAAAGCTCCAACTGTTCAACCAATAACATTCCATCCCATATCCTTTAACAGATTGCCTTTTGTTATACCCTCTTAAATACTCATTTATTTTCAATTCTTCCCTCATTACTGGCTCATTTCCTACTGTTTACAAACATACCCCTGTCTGCTCTATTCTGAAAAAAATACTCATTTGATATTTCCATCATTGCTAATTATAGTCATACTTTTTCTGCCTTTTATGGCTAAACTCTTTGAAAAAGTTGTCAACAAATAGGTGCTTCCATTTTCCCTCCTCACACTCTCTTCTTAACCTTTTACAATCTGGCTTCCAACCTTATCCACCAAAAAGGCACTCTTCCAGGGTTCTAATAATCTCATTAAAATTTGTGGCCTTTTCTCAGTCCTCATTCTCTTCAGTCTCTTTGCAGTCTTTAACACTGTGGATCTTTCTCTCCTCAACACTTTTTTCTCTCTCAATTTTTGAGACACTCATTCTCTTCTGATTCTCTTCCTACTTCTTTCTCCTTTCCTTCTTTCCCAGGATTCTTCTCCCAATGATGCCCTCTAATCATCCCTCAGGGCTCTGTCCTGGATCCTTTTCTTTGCTCCCTCTGTACTTCTTCACTTGATGTTATTATCAACCCCTCTCCTTTTCTTCCCCCTCCCTGGCCTGGATTTAATTACCATCTTTATGCTGATGATAACCAACCTACTTATCCTGCCACACACTCTCCGTTGACCTCCAGTCTCACATCTCCAACTGCCTTTAAGACATCTGGATGTTCAAGAGACGTCTTAAACCAAAACAGAACTCATTATTTTTCCCTCATTTATCTTCCCTATCACTCTAAAGTAACGTTTCTTAAACTATGTCTTGTGACCTCATAGAGGGTTACATATGGGTGGGTCATGAAATTATGATTATCAGTAAATCTTTGGTTTATATATCTATTACATATATATGATGTGATTTAAAAAAAACAAAAAACAAAAAAAAACCTCTCAGGCAAAAAGAGATGGAAAAAGTTTAAGGAGCTCTGCCACAGAGGTCAACAGCAGTCTCCCAGTCCCTCAGGCTCCCAATTGGACTCTTCACTCTCTCTTCCCCATTGCCCCACTCCCACCCCCAGTCACATCATCCAAGTTGCGGCTAAGATCTATGTGATCTTTGCAGCATCTCTCCAATATGACCCCTTCTCTCCTCTGACATGACCACCATCCCGATGCAGAATTCCATCACCTCACACACATATTATTACAATAGTCACTGGTAGGTCTGCTTGTTTCAAGTCTGTCCCCACTCCAATTCCTTCCTCATTCAGCCATTAAAATAATTTTCTTAAAGTGTAAATTTCATCACGTCTCTTCTCTACTCAACAAACTCCATTAGGTCCATATTGCTTCTGGGATCAAATACAAAATGCTGTTTAATATTCAAAACCCTCCATAATTTATTTCCTTCTATCTCTCTATACCTTGATACCCGATGGATATTTTTCAATCTAGTTGATATTGGCTTTCTAGCTGTTATATGAATAATATGCTCCAGCATGCCTTGTAACTGGACATTTTCTCTAGTTGTTCCCACATATTTGGATCCTTTTTCTCTTTAATCTCAATCTCCCAGGCTTCTTTTGAGTCCTAATTAAAATCCCCATTCTACAGAAAGTCCTCTCTAAGCCCTCTTAATTCCAGTGCCTGCCTTCTCTTAATTATTTCCTAGTTATCCAACATATTGCTTTTTCTTATCTATTTGCCTGTGCCCATTAAGAGAAAGGACTGTCTTTTGCCTCTTTTTATATTTACAATGTTTAGTTCAGTATCTGGCATACACTAGGTGCTTAACAAATGTTTGTCTATTGATTGATAGAAATGGCATTTAAATCCTTTATACCAGGGTCCCTGGCACAAAGTTTCCAAGCATAGGGACTGTCTTGGACTGTCTTGGACTGTCTTTTTCCCCCCGATCATTTCTAATTACTTTAAATTTCAAGTGTATTTTTTTCTAACTTTGCACATTTGCTTTTCTTTTTCAAATACTTCATATGGGCTTTGCAGACCCTCCACACTTCAGTGGCTAAGCCATTAACAGAAGGTGTGACTTCAGCAAACATAGTTAGGCTGATACACCCATAAGAAACAGCTGTTCACAGGGACTGAGCCCACGTTTAAATTTAGCAGGACATCAGAGCTCATCCGTTGGCACAGGCACTGTAAAGCCTAGGTCAGTTCCATGCCATCTTGGGCAATGGGGGATATTAGAAGAGGCTTCCTGGTCAACAAACCCGAGAGAACTCATGTTTATGACTTGGCATCTGTGGCTGGAAGAAAAACATGGGGCAACTCCCCAAACAAGAGGGGACCTTACTCCAGGGAAGAGCAGATGAATGTTTAGATCTAGTATCCTGTTATGGTAGTCATGGTAGGTGAAGGAAGTAGGTGATTAATGATATGGTGTGGTGGATCTGTCAGCCCTGGGCACCAAACATGCTCAGGTTGGGACATTTGGGTCTGGGAGTTGAGCTTAAAGAAGCTTAGAAAGTCTGAGAAATGGGAAAATCAGCAACCAGCGGGAAAGACTCTTGCTTGGTCCTAAGAGAGCCCACATTTACTGAGTATGGTGGTGTCTGTTTTTGAACTCTGCTTCTTAGGAGGATCTCGAAATCAACAGTTCTAGATTTCAGTGGGCTAAACCTTTGGGATGCCCTAGTAAGGATATTGAGCCCCAAAGATGCCCAGAGAAGACTAAACCGACCCAGGTTGGAAACACAGCAGGTCAGAATTATGTTTGGAGAGATATCAGATCTGTGGGTCTCCCCTGAACATCCAACCTTGACAAATCCCCTGAACATCCAACCTTGACAAAATGGGGAGACTCGGTTTTTGTTAAGCCCAAATCTCTGGGAAATCTGACAGAGGTAAGACCTTCCTCTTGGTAGGGTTGAATTCTGAGTGCAGAGCCAGGAATTCTGTCCCAACCTTTACCCTCAGAATGACTTGGGAGAAAGTTGTGAAGTCTTCTTGAGTCTCAGTTTCCCCCTCTATAAAATGAGAGTGCTGGCCTTGATAGCCTCTCAATAATAACGATAACAGCTGGCGGTTACAGATCACACTAAGGTTTGTTGAGTGCTTCATGTATTATCATCTGGTCCTAAGGATGGCCTTTTGAGGTAAGGGCTACTATTGAGGAAATGGAGGCTGAGACATTATAGAATGGCTAGGCCTGAATCACACAAGCAGTTAGTGTGTGAGATGGCTTGGAGCTCAGGTGGTCCTCACGCCAGCTCTGTCCACTGACCCATCTCCACCTGCTGGGAGAGCTCCCAGACTGACTTCCAAGATCTGCTCTCATTGTCAGACTGGGATCTCTCTCCAGATCTGGCCCAGACACAAAACACCTATTTGGTGGCCAAGCCAGCCCAGGAACCACAAGCTTGGTCCCAAGGGGGTGTTTGCCTTGTTTTAGGAACCACACGTCCCCTGCCTCCCAGGCCATCCTCTCTCTCCACTCCCCCCACTCCTGCCTCTGTGACCCGTGTTTCCCGTCCTGTGCCAAGGCCTGTTTGTGTTCCTGTGTGCCCTGTTCTACCTGCTTCAGGCCCGGAATTTCCTGCAAGCGGGGATGAGCTACACCCTGGAAATTAACTACTATCTGACATGGGCGGGCATTTTCCTCTTCATGACGGGTGGGGACAAGTGCAGAGCTCCCTCCGGGATAAAGCTGGGGCAGGGACAGAGCAGGGCTGGGGGGTGGGGAAGAGGCTGCCACATTGAATGGGGATGGACTTTGTTGTCAGATTAAGGAAGGGGGACAAGAGGCCGAGAACGGTGGTCCAGGGATGGCGTGGAGGCGGGAGTGGAAAGGAGACAAATGTGTACAGAACTATTTCGCTTTAAACTAGTGTAGTTTTAAGCTACAATACTTTGAGGACATCATTTATAAGTATACATATATGCAAATGTGCTATAAACATATAGATAGGTGCATGTGTATGGCAGTATATAGATCTATATGTGTAATGTGTATGTGTGTTCATGTATATTGAGCATACACATCATATACATTCTAAACTTAAACATCCCAGAATTAGCATTTCCACATTTACAGAAGAATTCAAGAGAACTATATAAGAAACTATGAAACTCCATTTCATGCTGTTTAAGTGTTTTTGATAATGCACATTAATAAATTGTATTTTATTACTTTCAAAATTACCTTCTTTGCTTGTGCTTCCTTCAACAACTCTGTGCATATATATTATATAAAATATCGACACTCTTATTAATGTAAAAACCAAGATAAAAAAATTGTGAAAAAAATGAGCAATCTATAAACAGTCAAATGGCTTTTCCTGCACCTTGAGTTTATCCCATCACTGTTGGGCCAGTGGTCATTGCTCTGTTGGGTGATCATTGCTTTGATCACATGCTTAAAGCTTTCGAAATTGTTTTACTTTATAATATGGTTGCCAGTGCATAAATTGTTCTCGTGGTTCTACTCACCTCATGGCCTCAGTTTATATTACTAAGGAACCTCTGAGAGGGTTGCTTTTGTTATATTTTGTGGTACAATAATATTACATTAAAAACTACAATTTTTTAGCCCTTCTCCAACTGATGTATAACCCTTCAAATTCACATTCCAATTCCTTCTGTCTTTCCTACCTCTCTCCATCCCTTCTTTCTCTTTCTTTTCTTCCTCCCTCCCTCCCTCCCTCCCTCCCTTCCTCCCTCCCTCTTTCCCTTCCTCCCTTCCTTCCTCTTTCCCTCCCTCTCTCCCTCCTTCCTTCCTTTCCTCCCTCCTTTCCTTCCTTCCTTCCTTCCTTCCTTCCTTCCTTCCTTCCTTCCTTCCTTCCTTCCTTCCTTCCTCTCCCTCCCTTCTTTTTCTCCGTCCCTCTTCCCCTTCCTTTCCCCTGCCCCTCCCCCACCTCCTTTCCCTCCCTCTCCTCCTTCCTTTTCCCCTTCCCTCTCCCCACCTCTCTCCCTCCTTCTCCTCTTCCTCTTTGAATGCCTTCTCTTCCTTGAAGAATTAGTTCAGACATAATCTCATGAAAGTTCTCCCTGATCCCCCCAGAGTCTTCCTTCCCACCTCAAACTTGTCTGGATTCATGTTGTCTTGACCACTAGAATGACAGCTCTATGAGCATAGAAACTGTCTTGGTGCTCACTCTTTGTGATTCATGGTGGGTAATTCATGTTTAATAAATAGCAAGCCAGAAGGAATGCCAGGAGTTAGCTCCCTTCATTTTACAGAGAAAAGGGGGAGGCCCTGTATGGAGGTCCATACAGGCAATCAGTAGCAGATATTGCCACCCACTGAAATCTTTCTCCAGTTGAAATCTAGTTCAGGTGCCATCTCACCCCTGGAGCCTTTTCTGGACTCCCCCATCGAAAATGAGCTTTCCTTTCTCAGTTCCAAGAGCTGTTTGACAGAATCACATATTGTGCACAAGCTTTGTGGGTGTTTCTAGCACATCCCTCAGTAGATTGGACACTTCTTGAAAGCAGGGGATTGTATCACTGTTCTCTCAGTTTCAATTCTTTCTTTTTGCAATCCATCCTCCATGTAGTTGCCAAAGTAACTTTCCTTGAGGGAAATATTTGTTGTGATTGAAACTTAACAAAAAGATAAATCAAAGCAGGCTTCTCTGAGTAAATTTATGATTTATTAGTAGGATCACTAAGTACCAATAAAGAAGGTCTCTCGAACCAAAAGACCCCAAATTGATGGTGGAATAATTTTTATTGTCATAGAACAAAACAAAAATAACACCATTGGTTATGATCTCACAACCAATTTTTGTTTTGTTTTGTGGTAACAATAAGGTGTTAGGAAATTGTGATTGGTTACATTTATAAAGCGGCACAAAGTACCCATGGGAAGAATGGCTACTTCTTTCTGTTCTAAAGAATGCTGTTCTGAATGTGCAGGGTCCAGCTGCATCCATAGACACTGGACAGCAGCAGCAGATTTGAAGGCACTGAGGCAGAAGATAAAGCCACCTGAAATTTCAAGATGGACCTTAGGATGGGCAACGGTCATCTTGTTTTGATCTCAGGGATGACCACAAGATATCCCTTAGCTTTGCAGAGATTGAAATCGTGTGAAATAACAAACTTCCCTCAGTGGGCATGATTGCTGAGATCACAATTCCCAAGCTCAGAGTTTCTCTCCCAATTAGCAGTGATTGTGAGAGAGGTATCGCTTATACATCCAGCCTCAGAGAGAGAGACTAAACTCTTGAATTTATGAACTGCTTTGCCCAGAGAGGAAAAGGATTACCTAGAGTACAGAATATGATTCCAGAATAAAATCGCCTATGGAGTGGAATAAAATATAACAAACAAGATGTAACAACAGAATATAATACAAACATATTTATAAATACATATATAAATATATATTTAATATTAATTTTATTAATTTAATATTAGATATAAATCATTTAAAATATGAAACATAAACATAAATTTATTAAATAGAAATTAATTTAATATTAAATTTAAAAATAAATATATAAAGAAATATAAATATGTATTAAATATAAACAAATATAAATATATATTTATATATTATTTATATATAAATAAATATATAAAATATATCTATAAATAATATAAATATAATGAATATAAAATACCAAATCAATATCTACTCTTTCAATAGCATTCACTCCCCTACTCAAACTCCTGTGGCTTCCTCTTACTCTTAGGATTAGAAAGAACTTCTTCTCTTGGGTATTTAAATTTCTTAGTAATGGTGACTTCATCTTATCTTTTCTCTCCACTTATACAATATTCCCTTCTGGAAACTCTACAATGCAGCCATAATGCAGCCATATTTTCCAACTCACTGTTTCTCACACACAACATTTCTCTTCCTGTTTCCATTCCTTAATGGTAGCTGAAATGTTCTCCTTGTCTTGGAACCCACAGCTTCCTTCAAGTTTTAGCTCAGGGACCCCACCTTGTGGGAAAGACCCCTTCGCCTTCCATTTGCTCATACCTTTCCCTTTGAGGTTGACTTGTATGATCTCGATCTCATTGATTTGTGTCTTTTATATTTCTATATATTCCCTCATTGTCTCCCTTGTCAGAATATAAACCCCTTGAGGGTAAGGACATTTTCACTTGGGTCTTTGTCTTTCACTTTCGGTTTAGGATGATAGGATTTGGGGTGGGAGGGGATATTCTGTGTTATATATGGGGAAACCGAGGTTTAGAGAAGCTACATCACACAAATATCAAAGCCAGGAGGTACTTAACTATCCTGAATCATGGGGGACCGGTGTTCAGTCCTGTCTGTATGCCCAAAGCCATTGTGATTATCATCCCTCAAAGAGTATAGGGAATCATGAGAGGAACCCCAAAGGAGGACCAAAGTTGCTCCAGACCAACATTTACCTCCCTCTCGACTCTTCTCTGGTCTTAATTCTCTAAGTCTCCCCCTATTCCATGAGCCACAGGGTGGGAGGAACCATCTCCTTGGTAACATTCTGTTCTCCTAGGTGATGGGCAAGTCCAATCCTAGACTTTCTGTGGTCAGTCCCATATTCCCAACAGAAGAGGTTGGAGAGAGAGGGTCCCCAGTCCAAGAGGGCAGGAGAAGCAATGAGCTTGCAGGAGGTGGTGGGGGGAGATGTGGAGGGAAGGAGGAAGGTTGGGGACTGAGTGGAGGAATATAGGGGCATTATCAGGGAAAACAATTCTAGGGAGGGATGATGGAAAAGAAGGAATACTCAGAGTTAGAGGGTGGGGGAAAGAGGAGGAAAGGAATAAAGAAAGGTCATGAGAAACAGGTCAATGGAGGTCTTAAGGAAGAAGAGATTAAGAAAGGCCTCAAGGGACAGAGGGAAGCTGTACTGAAGGGGCAAGGGCACTGAATGGCAGAAAGCTGGTGGGGTTGGGGATGGTGGTGTCTAGGATTGGATAAGGGTACTGGAGAAGTGACCTCTGACTCTACCTTATCCAGAATGTCACCGTGGCCATGGCAGTGATCACCATCTTTGCCTCCATTTACTTCTTCCACAAGGTGAGGGGAGATTGGGAAGCAAAGGGATTTAAGTGTCTTGGGAATGCATCGCTCACCCAATGGCTCTCTTGTTTTCTTCCTTCCTTCCTATGTGTTTATGCCTCCCTATTTCCCTCTATCTCTAGGTGTCTTGCTTCTCTATCTTGAGTCCTTTCTGCCATTGGATTTGCCATTTAAAATTTACTTTAGTTTCCTCATCTATAAACAAGGGATGTGGAGTTGATGCCTTTGAAACTTTTCTCCAGCTCAAACTCCATGATCCTGTGACCCAATACATGTGCAGAGTGGCAGGGACCTAAGAGATCCCTTAAATCCAAGCCCTTCATTTGAGACTTAGGCTTAGTGAGAAGAGACTTAACCAACCCATTGGTAAGAGCATGTTTCTCTTCTATTCAAAATCCTTTTAAGGGCCTTGTTTAAAGAAAAAGAAAGTTTAAGATTTTAGTCCTAGCATTCAAAGCTCTTTTTAATTTCAGCAGTCTGAATGATGTCATCTCAGAGCCATTTGATTCCATTGGACTGAACCACTGTGACTCCATTCTCCTCTTCCCATCTTCTTTGGAACCTTTGATCACACCATTCCCTGTAGTTGAACTAGCCTCCTTTTTTCACCCCACTTCCTGCCTCAACCCTATAATTTATTTAATTAAATCTTTCCCATCCTTCAAAGACTAACTCAGGAGCCACCTCTTCTAGGAAGCCTCCCTAATCATTGCACCTCACCACACACTTCCTATGGATCCCCAGATTGAAGAAACTTATCTCCTCAAACATTTTAGAAGCCCCTTGACTCCCATCACATTATATCTTATATTTAGGTACCATAAGTCACTCATTAGACTGTCAACACCTCGAGGACAAAACCTGTTTTTCATTTCTGAATCTTCAGCGTTGAGAATGGACAACCTTGCACCTATATAGCCGCTGACTGTGACAATGACTCAAGACCAAGGTTGCAAAGACAGATAGGCAGGAGAAATAGGAGCTGCTGGCTATCAGCCTGGTGTTTTTGATTACACTGTCTCCCTGGGTCTCTGTCAACTGCTCTCTTTATCTCTGTCTCACTCCCAGGCCCAGAAATGAGAAGACCTTGGGACCCTTAGACATGAAGACCACACTTCTGCCTTGAATAACCACTCTGGCCTCTTGGACTAAATAAATGTGACGGGCCTATCCCGCCTGCTTCCTGCACTCCTTTCCTTATAGACTTATCCCCCCCCCCCCCCCCAAGCTTCCCCTGAGAAGTGTGTGTACCTGTGTGTATGTGTATATGGGGGGTGAGTTGGTGGGGATTTGAGGGAAAGTATCCCAAGGGGATCTGGAGATAAGGTCCCTTAGCCCGGATCCTTGGGGGTGGAGGTGGGGTGGTGCATTCAGAAAGGGTAAGAACTTGGATCCAGGTAGCAGACACCCAGGTGTCAAAAAGTCATGGTTAATGCTATATTTAATTTTCTTGAACTATTGCTGTCCCCCTGTGGCCATTCAGGGTATGTAGCCAATATCTCCTTGGTCATTGGGAGGAGGGAGAAAAAGGGAAACACACACACACACACACACACACACACACACACACACATACAAAGGGAGGCAAAGAGCAGATGAAATACAGAGTGGAGAGGGGCTACGACCCCCCTTCCCCCAATGGTGAAAGGAGTTCTAAGACAATGAGATGATTCAGACCAGTTCCAATGATACTTGTGATGAAGAGAGTCATCTATACCCAGAGAGGACTGTGGGAGTAGAATGTGGTTCACAACATAGCATTTTCATTCTTTTTGTTGTTGTTTGCTTTCATTTTATTTTTTCTCATTTTTTTCAGTTTGAGTTGATTTTTCTTGTGCAGCAAAATAATTTGGATTTAACACATTTTTTTTTTTTTTTTACCATGTTTGACATAAATTGGATTACTTGCCATCTAGGGGAGGGGATGGGGAAGGGTTAATGTTGAAAAATTATCCGTGCATATCTTTTGAAAATTAAAAAAAGCTTTAATTAAAAAAAGAAGCAGTTCTAAAAGTTGGGAGGAAACTTAGAGGTCATCTAGTTCAATCTCATTTTGCAGATGAGAAGGAGGACCAGAGAGATTGAAGAGCTCATTGGAAAGTCACAAAGTAGAGACAAACTTAGAACGGAGGCTTCCTGATTTCATTGGGAGCTTTTTTTGAGACAGCACTGTGTTGCCTCCTAGGGGTAAAAGTGAAAGGAACTTGGTGGACCATCCAGGTCCATTCCTGGGAAGGTTTAGGAGGGGCTAGCTTACGTTAAGAAAATTGTCACTACTTTGCTATTCTCAATAGTACAACCATTCAGGCCTGCTCTGAAAGAGAAGGAACTGATTGTGTTTGATACAAATCAAAGCATTCTCTCTCTCTCTCTCTCTCTGTTTTTGTCTCTCTGTCTTTCTGTTTCTCTCACTCTTTCTCTTTAACTTAATTTTTCTTGAGGTTTTTTATTTTCATTAGGGTGGGAGATCAATGTTTTCTTTTATAACTTGACTTTTATGGAAATGATTTTCATAACTTCACATGTAGTTTCTTAATTTGGAGTGTGGCTAAGAGAGAGAACCTAGAACTCAAAAATCTTTTTTTTTTCTTGGTAAGGTATTGTTTCTTTCTTTCTTTTTTTTTTTTTCAGTTAAAGCTTTTATTTTCAAAATATATACATGGATGATTTTCAACATTCACCCTTACAAAACCTTGTGTTTCAACTTCCTTCCCTCCTTTCCCCCCACCCTCAACCCCACCCTCAGTTGGCAAGTGATCCAATACATGCCAAACATGTGCAATTCTTCTATACATATTTCCACAATTATCATACTGCACAGGAAAAATCAGATCAAAAAGGAAAAAAATGAGAAAGAAAAAAAAAGCAAGCAAAGAACAACAAAAAGAGTGAAAATACTATGTTGTGATCCACATTCAGTTCCCATAGTCCCCTCTCTGGATGTAGATGGCTGTCTTCATCACAACATCATTGGAACTGGCCTGAATCATCTCACTGTTGAAGAGAGACATATGCATCAGAATTGATCATCGAATAATCTTGCTGTTGCTGTGTATATTGATCTGATTCTGTTCATTTCACTTAGCATCAAGGACTCAAAAGTCTTAAGAAATGTAAAAAAAATATTTTGAATGTAACTAGGGAAAATATTAAAAATAAAATGTTGGTCTAAAGACTAAATACTAAACAAAAAAGAAAGAAAATTGTCATTAGCCAGTTCTACTGTTAACTGGTCTGTTCAGGAATAAAATGCTAACATTTCATTTTAATTAATTTCAACTGTTCTTCTCCATAACTCCTTGAAGTAGGTGGACTGGGAGTTATTATGGATGTTCTGCATCTGGGGAAACTGAGGCATTGCAAAGCTAAGGACTCCTCTAGGAACTTAACAGATAATGAGGTTCAGAGCTGAAGTTTGAATCCAGTTTTTCTGATGCCCAATTTGGTGTTCCTTCTATGATGGTCTGGCTCTCTGTATCATTAAGTATTGATTAAGTATTGATACGTAATGATATCATTAAGTATTCACTAAATGGTGTTTTTCACTTGTAAATTAGTCAACTGTTCCACTTCACCATGACTATGGCTTGGGACAGAGATAGAGAATAGAGACAGTAGAGTTGGTGAGAGTATGGTGGGCACCATGTTCTAGGATTAGTCAAAGGGGCAGTGGAAAGAGCATTAGCCTAGAAGACTTGGGTTCTAGTCCTATCTTTGATGCTATGTTTTAGAGAAAACTTGGATTTCAGGATCCAGAGCTGGAAAAGGCCTCCATTGACTGTCTAGTGCAATCGCTTCATTTTTTACAAATGAAGGAATTGATGCTCAGAAAAGAGAAAGGATTCACTGACAATCATACAGTAAGTGGAGAAGCATATATGAAGCCTGTTTAATACTAATGGCTTGTGGTCTACTAAAGGATATTCTTTCTACAAAACTTTTAAGAGGATGACTTTTTTTTTATTCTAAAAAGGGTAAAGGCTTTCATAGGCCTGTTCTTCCATGATCAGGCTTGACAAAGGAACATAGACTCTTATCTGACACCAGCAAGATGTTGTGGTCAAGACATTGGTAGAACTGGGGGGCATTGATAACCATCCACCTTACTGCCACACTAGTTGGAACTATTTTGAAAAAGGAAGTGGTAGTAAAGGAGTGGGGAGGTAGGGTTACCTTTGCACCCTGCTGATCAATCCGGGATCTCGTGTATTTTCTGGACAACAATTCTTTTAGGACTTTGTCAGATCCGTTAGGATTCTGTCAGTTCCAGAGAACCTCCTTTTGAGAAGTTCATTTGCTTTAATTCTCTAGAATTCTTTTAATTATCTAAGCATCTATTTTTATCTGATAGCCTTTGCAATCAGTGCAATTAGTCTTGTACTAAAACTTCTGGGTACCCTGCAAATTTTCAGTAAACCAATTTGTTTGGACTCTTTCGGTAATTGTACCAGATGGAGGACCACAACCAAAACAAATGGTAACAATGATGGGATCTGGCACAATAACCTGTCTTTGAAAAAGCTATCAATGATGGAAAGAGAGGAGTGGTTCCTTGGAGAGGTTTGAATAACCAAGCTGTTGTCCTCCTGAGAAAATAGCAAAGATTGAATCAACAAGTATATATTAAAGGCTATTATGTGTCAGGCACTGTGCTAAGTATTGTAGATAGAAAGAAAGCTTCTGTCCTCAAGAAGCTTACAGTTTAATGGGGGAGATATCATGGAGACAACTATGTAGCAATAAGAGATACAGGATAAACAAGGATAATTTGAAAGGGAAGGCGCCAAGATTAAGGATTATTTAGAAAGGCTTTGTCACATTTCTGATTATTGAGGTTGGTTGCTTTGTCTTTTGGAGGTTAAGTCTGATAAAAACAATGCTACCTCAAGAAAGAGTAGAGCTCTATGCTTTCTTGGATTTGGTCTTGGGGTCTAGGATCCCAGGAGGAATCACTTTTGGAGGTAGTCCCAGATGTCCCTCTCTATCATTCCTTATTCAATTCTCTTTGGGGGGAGGGGAGGGTAACCTAGGTCATGAGGTTTTTCCTCTCTCCTAGAAATACATTCCAGCCAATGGCTCTATTAAGCAATAGATTTTCTTTCCTCCTGGAAAATTCAAGCAGCTCCTACCAAGGAAGTTTTTCAGGGAATATGGAGCAAAATTACTGAGGATTTTGCTTTTTAAAGGTAAGAGGAAAGTAAATTTATACTTTTTAATAGTATATCCAAAATTTTACTTAGACATTTTTTGAAGTGGTTTTAAGTCTCTTTGTGATCCAAATGAAGATTTTCATCCAATCCCCATGGGAATTAAAAAAAAAAAAGGTAGATCCTCAGCTGATATTTCTAAAGGGACAAAATTAGGTGTTTTCCAATTGATGGGACTTTCCTCAGTTTAGCATTATTTTGAGATTATTTTAAAGTGAAGGATGTTCCAGAAAATTGGATCTTCTCATCAAGGTGTGTAATGTATGAAGACTGGGTTGGCTCTTGTAATTACTGCAGCTGAGGTGACCACAGTCCACCTTCTGACTGAAAGCTCCACCTTTTGATTAAGATCCAGCTGGTACTTTTGCAGGCCTACTGGTTTAAATTAAAAATAATTTGGCCTGGGTGTAGGAAAGTGGTTGAAAGCAATTTCCAAAATTCAGTTTGCCGAGAGGGTGTTTCCTTCAGATTCTGACAATGAGAGGGAATTGTGTTCCATATTTTTTTCACTTTTTAAATGTTTGTTGTTTAATTTCCTTTTATTTTCATCCATATTCATATGTATATTTTATTTATATTAATATTCCACATGTTTAATTTTGTTAGAGAATTAGAGTAATTTCAATCATTTTCATAGCTCAGGAGTGCCTATTACATTTTAAATCGACTTTGAACTTGTTGGAACCAATCAGATTTACACTTACCTCATGACACGCCCTAAACTTTCCCCTCTTACCAACTTTTCTATAAATGTCAGGAATTGTACTATCCTCCCTGTGATTCAAGATTTCAATTTAGATCTTGTCCTTGATTTCTCACTTAAATTTCACCTGCATTTCAGAGCTGGGAGGGACCTTAATAAATAGAATATTAGAGGCTTCTCTAGGCTAAATACCCCCAGTTCCTTCAACCAATCCCTAATCTACTTTGAGGTTCTTAGAGATGGTAACTCCACTTTTCCGTGATATAGCCCTTTCTAATATGTGGTTCCTTCTTTTTTTTATCTGTTTGAAGTATCACATTCCCCGGCATTTCTTGTGAATCAACTTACCATGGTGTCTTCATATTTAATTTCATGCCTCTTTGTCACTACTTGCAGCCCTCAGCAGCTGCTGCATTTGTTTCTCCTTGTGCTTCAAGTTGCTTAAAACCTGGCAATGAGATTCCTGGGCTTTACACCTTGGTACATGTCTTTCTCACATTGAGTACATCTGGAGAAGCTCTCAGCTTGGGTACCATGTAAGCCGTGTACTTTCCTATGTTTTGCCTTCTGTATTCTTTACTGATTGATACACTGAAAAAACTTAGATTGTGATCCTTCCTATTTCAGTCTAGTGAAGCCTCCAGAAGTAATGATGTATTAAGGGTACAATTCTTAGTTCCAAATGATGTATTTTGGATTTAGCACCAAATGATGGGATTGATGTTGGTGTTTGGTCTTGTGAACTCACAATGGCCATTCCCCAATTTCCAATTCTTTGCCATCATAAAAAAAAATAGCTGCTATGGGTATTTCTTTATGTATAGTCCTTTTACTCTTTGGAGTATTGATTTAGTAGTAGTATTGCTGGACTAATGAGTATGTATACTGAGTAACTTTGGAAGACTCATTCCAAATTATTCCTCAGAATGGCTGGACCAGTTCACAATTCAAACAAAAAGTGCCTTAGTATGTCTATTTTTTTCATATCCTTTCTAGCATATGTCATTTTCCTTCTTTTATCATCTTAACCAATGTGATCTGGTTCCCCAGATTTACTTTTCCTTATTTATGATTTAGAACATTTTTTCATATGGTTATTTATGGCTAGGATTTTTTCCTCTGAAAAATGTCTATTTATATCCTTTGACCATTTATCAATGGGGGGGAATGGCTGTTATTAAGAAAGTGTCCTCATGGGAAACATTATTTTTTAGGGAGAAGAATGGATGGGATTTGCTTAGCATTTTGTAATCAGTTATGGTTTTCCCTGCCTCAAATCTCTCTTCTTTCAATTTTTTCTCTTAAAAAGCTGCTAAAGTGATTTTCCTAAGCTTCATGTTCATGTCACTCTGTTAACCAATAAATTCCAGCGACTCCCTATTGTCTCTGGACAATTTTTTTAAATTGACTTTTAAAATCCTTCACAATCTGGCCTGAATCTTGCTTTCTAACATTATTAATTTCTCTTTCTGCCCTTGATAACCAGCTGACTTGGACTTCTAGCAGTTTCTCTCAAATGGCAATCCATCATGAAAGCCACCTCTAAATTTCTTATCCTTTCGCACCTTCACATCTCTGCTATGCTCCATGTTTAGGTTTCTCATCTCACATAGGTTTCCTTCTTTTAAAATTTTTTTTCAAGTTATAACTTCTATATGAAACCCCAAATGCTAGTTCTTGCTCCAAAAATATTATGCAATATTTTATTTGTTATATTTTCAATTATAGATGTGTTATCTTCTTGAAAGAGTGCAAACTCCTTGAAATCAGGGACTTTTATTGTTTTGTTTGTATCCCCAGCACCTAGCACAATGCTTAGCATATAGTATGGACTTAATGATTTTTGATTGTTTTGAGAATGTTCTGTACCCCTTCCCCCCATCCCCAATAAGTCCTTCAGCTTTGTATCAACCTCAGTTATCCTTTGTCTTCTAACATTTGTAATGTAACATTTAGGTACCAATCACCTCTTTCTTAGCTCCGGGAAGAATAGACTATGATAGCGAAGGTGGCAATTTTGTGGCTTTTGTCACAAAGATAAGAATGTCCTGCTAAAAAAGAGACATGCAAGGCAATTTTTTCACACCTCAGTATTCTGTGGTTCCTTTGGAGTGCTCTTGAAGCAGATTTCAGCCCCTTCACAAACTTGTATCTTCAGGTTTGTTTTCTTCCTTGCTTAGTGATCAATATTCTGGTGATAAACTAATTAAAGAACATTCAACTAAACTGCTACTTGGAAAATGACACAGAATAAGGAAGTTGAACCCATATTCCAAGGCTTTCAAGTGAGAAAAATTATATTAACTGATGATTTAGAGAGATTCCAATTTCCTTCTTTTCTTAATCTTCATTTCAAGATCTCAGTCTCTGAAGGTTGAGCTAACCTTTTCCTCTCCCTAGACCTCACCCAGGAGAAGAAGCCATTCTGTTCCACTCAGGTTTGGGTGGGGCATAAATTCTTTGAACAGATTGTCCAAGACTGGGGGGGGGGGGCCAAAGCGGTTGTGGGGGGGGGGGGGGACTGAAAGTGGATGACACAATCAAGGTTCAGGTCCAGCCCCACATTTTGGTATTTATTTGCCCATTATTTGTTACCCAGAATTGATTGTTACTCCTCTTCTAAAAGAATATATAAGCTGGGATTCCATTGCCATGATGGTCTATGGTCTGAGAGATAATCAAATGACTATCCTTTTTTTTTTAAATGCTGTCATTATTAATAAAATGATTAAATCGACCAGAAGCTATGTCCCTTGAACTTTTAAAGTGCCACACAAGACCTATTCCTTCTATTCCTAGAAGATCATAGAGTCTCAGACAGGAGGACCCCCATGGCTACCTGTCCTGTGGCTTGAATCCTACCTCAGATGTCTACTCCCTAAGTCACCCTCCCTTTGCCTCTATTTCCTTTTCTGATAAATCTACAAAATCCCCAACAGCCAATCGTTCAGTCTCCACTTGGAAACCACAGCTTCCTTACCCCTAATATCACAGAATCATGGAATTTTAGAATCAGAAGGGACCTTGGTGGTTAATAAGTGACCTGCCTTATGATCATAGGAACCTCTTATGAACCAGTATAGTGGAGGGGGAAGCTTACTATATATTACTATGTCAATTCCAAACAGTTTTGGAGGATTGAAGTTTGAATCCCAGCTCTGTTCTTTGGCATTTCCCCTTCCTCAATTATAAAGTGCAAGAGCTCAGGTAGTTAACTCTTAAATCAGTGGTTGTCAAAGTATGGTCTAGAGAATCCTGGGAATCTCTGAAACCCTTTTAGAGGGTCTACAAATTCAAAAATAGTTTTTATTTCTAATATGGTAAATGTCTATAAATATAACCCAGATAAACAAAACCGCTTTGGAGAGATCCTCAATCATTTTTAATAGGATAAAGATACTGAAAACAAAAGTGTGAGAACCACTGTCTTAAATCCTTAGAGGCAGGCAGTGTAAAAGTTATTTTGAGATAATGCATATGAGAAAATGATGGTTTGGACTTGCCCAGAACTAGTTACAAATCTGGGATTTATTCAAACGTAGGTTAGAGGTTATTAATTGGTTCTTTGAATAAACATATTAAGTACTAATTATATTTGTAGTTATAAGTATATATAGTTTTATATATGTGTACATTATATATTGACAGGTAGATAGATAGGTAGGTAGAGTTATATATACAGCATTGTGTTTAAAAATGAGGAAACAAAATTTAGCAGTGTGGGGCAATGCAAAGAACTAGGCTTCAGAAACAGAGAGGAACTCTGCTTGAACCCTCTGAGATATTTATTCCAAGTGAGCTTGGAAAAGGCATATTACTTTTTTGTGCCCCTGTTTCCTCATCTACAAAAGGAATCGTTTGTTTTAAATGGCTTCTGAAGACCTTTAGGTCTATAACTTGAGTACATAGGCCACGTCCTCATGAAGCTGGCTGTCCATCTTGGGGATTAAGAAACACAGAAAAGTAGAATATGAAAGCTAGTTCAAGTTCCTAAATTACATTGCTAAAGCCTGAGAATCTGGGGCTTCTGAAGCTTTGCAATGAAGCGGCTGCAAGGGAGAGGATGGGGGATAAGATGTCTGTAGGAAAGGGACCCCATCAGAGAGAGACACTGGGATGCTCTGGGTTTGATTCTTTCTCTGCTGCTTGTTACTAATTTTGGGCCTTCTGTATCATTAGGGAGTTGGACTAGATGGCCTTCAAGCTGAAATTATGATCTTTTATACCATTCAAATTGTCTTTATGCATAGAATCGGGCAGATCTCTCCTCTGCCTCTGTAGTGAAGAACTGTGAGTGGGCACAGACCTTCAATCTCTCTTCTGCCGGGGGTCTTCCTACTGAGCAAACCCCACAGAAGAGGCAATAAATGTCTGCCTCTGACACCAGGCCTTTGTGGCCTGACTTTAAAGATTATGTGCTTTCGGTAACGTGTAAGGGCTTTAGTGGAGGAAGCATGTACATGAGGAAAAAAAACCCACATATTTTGTTTGTTTTTGCAAGACATTTCAGAGTTAAGTGACTTTTTCAGGTTCATACATCTAGTGTGACGTGTCTGAGATCTGATTTGAACTCAGGTCCTCCAGTCTTCAGGGCTGCTGCTCTATTCATTGTGCCATCTACCTGCCACTAACCCTAGGTCCTTATTATATTTGTGTGCCTGTGGGCAAGTTTGTATAGTCATGATTGGGATATGCATTAATGTATATCCCAATGACATTTGGGGTGTGTGTGTGTGTGTGTGTGTGTGTGTGTGAGTGTGTGAGACACTGGACTTTTATGTCACCATCCAGGAGTCTCAGATTAAGAATCAAGAGGTCTAGATTCTAGTTTTGGCCCTCTGCTGTCATTTTGGGCAAACCCATTTCCTCTCTGAGGCTCCACTTTCTTGTCAAAGAGAAAACTTAAATGATTTTTTTTTCATCAACTTATCTGTATTTCCTTTTTCCTTCCCTCCTTCCCTCTCTCCCTCCCTCTCTTTCTTTCCTTCCTTTTCTCCTTCCCTCCTTTCTTCTCTGTGTCTCATCTTATCTGGATTTTGTCCCTTCCCAGTGTGGAAAACATTGCTGTGAATGGTAATACAATACAATACAATATGATTGCTACTCGATGACTGAATAGAATTAGTCAGCTCAGCATACTTTATCTTCTTTCCATTAATCACTCATGAAGTTCTTGGAAAATCCAAGCCTGTTTTAGCTGAGGAATTGGGGGTAGGGAAGGAGAGGAGGTATACATACTGAGGTTTGGAGGTTCAGGTAATTGCAGGTCTCTAAAGGCCAGCCATAATCTGAAGGCAACAGTAAGCAGATGGACATGAGGAAGAGAACCAATGAGTTTCTTAAGGGAAATGCTCTTTATTTAAACTTTGTGCTGCATTTCCATCAGTTTAAGCTGTTTTTTGTATACAGCAGCTGCTTAAGCGATGTTTGTAGAATGATTAAGTGAGTAAGCAGTCCACAGACATAGTCATACAGCTTCCACCCTTACATATTTCCTCACATATTCCGAGTCTCCTACATTAATTGCTTCATTGGGCAATTGAATTTCTCAACACCCTCTTTGTTATGATGAGCAGGCTGATCATTCAGGCAGGCATCCAAGCTCTTCCCATCCAAATTCATCAGCTCCTTTGTACCAACGCAGACCCCCAGCTGTCTGTCAACCAGCAGGCAGAGGGGACGAGTAATTGACAAAATGGGGGAAAAAAAAAAGAAAGAAAAAAAGAAAAGCAAAGGAAACCCCGCAAAGTTCCTACCAATTGGAATCATCTCAAATTGGAATATGGGGCAGTTAGGTGCCACAGTGGATAAAGGGCCAGGCTTGGACTCAGGAGGACTCATCTTCCTGAGTTCGAATCCTGGCTCAGACACTTCCTAGCTGTGTGGCCCTGGGAAAGGCACTTAATTTTGTCTGCCTCAGTTTCCTTATCTGTAAAATGAGTTGGAAGTGACCAACCTCTCCTATATCTCTGCTAAGAACACCCCAAATGGGATCAAGAAGAGTCAGAGAGGACTGAGAGGACTGAGGAACAAGAAGTTGGAACAGAACAGACTGCTAGTGAGCTCGGGACATCACTGCTGATGCACTGAAGGGGTCCCACTGGGATTCCTCTGGAGTTGCCCCCACACACCAAGTGAATTTCTGTCTTTTAAGCAAATTCTTTCCGTCCCTGGAGCCCCATTCATGTGGTGCTTCCTCTAGGAAACTTTCTGATCACGTGGCCTTAGTGTGTTTCTCTCTCTTCTGAATCCGTGTAATACCCAGAATCCTCCGCTGCTGGGGATCAAGGGGCCTACGGGCCTCTCCTGGCACTGGGCAAACTGGTGCAAGTTAGGGGCTTGGCCAAGGCCACACACACAACGGGATTTCTGTCTCCGAAGAGCACCGGGCACATAGTAGGTGCTTCGGTGGGAGAGATGAGGAGAAAGTGGAGGGGGAAGTTTTTGGGGGGCGAGGAGGGATGGGTGTGGGATGTTAGCCCAGAGCTTGGTACCCGGGAGATACCCTTGTCCTTCTGCATGACCTGGGGCCCGTTATATGCCCTTTCTGTGCCTCAGTTTCCTTTGGACTGTAAAATGGACGGCCTGTTTCTTCTATAAAATAGGGGATGGGATATAAGCGCAAACATCACTTAAACCTTTCCTCCACCGCGGGGAGGGAATACCACCGAGACGAAGCGAGTCCTCCAATAGCCTAGAGAGGCCCAGAGACTGTGCGCAAGCGCAGAATGAGTGGGCCTTCTTGTGGAAGCCCCGGGAGGAGGGAGAGGAAAGGTAGGGGCACCGGGTGCGACCATTTCACGAACTTAAGGGACCGGAGCGAGAGGGAGAGTTGTGTGGTTTGTCTTTCGTTTTCGAAGAGGAGAGGTGACCAGTGAAGGCCGCACTGGTCAGATGGCCTAAAGAAGCGATTGCGCATGCGTGTGTACAGGGACGCGCCGAGAACCCCGGAGGAAGGGGCCATAGGAGCGTGTGCAGGATCTCCGCCAATCAGAAGTCAGTTGGGAATACTTATGACGAGAGCCAATGAGGGAGCGACTGGGACCTTTTTGACCCGCCCTGGAAGAGCAGGGCGGGAGCGAGGACCAGCGGCTGTGTCATCCCCATGGCAACACCGCGTCAAAGGAAGTTCAGGGCCTCAGCCAGTTGTCTGAGACCTTGCTCATCTCGGACTTGACGTCATTACAGATGTAGGCGGTAGGGACCGCGGGAGCTGTGGAAGCCAACCCCGACTGATGTGTCCGGTCTTGCAGCAAGCGCTTATTAAGCACCTACTACGCGCCAGGCCCTGTGCTAAGCCCTGGGGATTTGAAGAGCGTGGGACCCGTTAGCAGCCTGTGGGGTCCTCCCGCTGGGACGGAGCTTCGGGCTGCAGTAATTTTTAGCGCCCTCTTCGCAGATTTGAATGAAGACGTGCAAATAGGATTAAAAAAGGAAGTTTATTTGCGCTTTGGCACGATTGTAAATTAAACGCACTAAGTAGAATTTATGAAACAGCCGCTCTGTGGGGGGCAGCTGGCTGGTGCAGTGGACAGAGCCCCACGCTTGGGGTCAGGAGGAGCTGGATTAAATTCGACTCCCGACACTGCCTGTGTGACCCACGGGCGAGTCATTTTCTCCTATCTCAGTTTCTTCAGGAGAAGGAAATGGCGACACACTCCTATATCTTTGCCAAGAAAACTCCCACTCTAGTCACAGAGAGTCAGACACATCAGCAAGATGTCGGGCTGAGCATACCAAGCCAGAACGAAACGGGGTGGGTGCTATGTTAGGACATTGGTCCATCAGGTGTCACGCTCACATTTGTCCACCAGGTGGCTCTCTCTCCCTTCCTCAAGACTGTCTCTTCTCTTCCTTCTGTTTCTCCTTCTCCTTCTCCTTCTTCTTTCTTCCTTCCTTCTTCTTTCTCCTTCTTTTTTCTTTCTTGTTCTTTCTCCTAACAGATTATTAGAACAGCAGCACTTCTAAGGTTAGGAGCCTCAGGATTACTGCTGTATTTTACCTCCAAGTTGCAACCCATCATATTCGTTTTCCATTTCTCTGCCACCACAAAAAGAGCTGCTATAAACATTTTTGCACATGTGGGTCTTTTCCCCTTTGATCTCTTTTGGATACAGACATGGCAGTGATATTGATGGATCGAAAGGTAATGCCCAGAGTTATAGCCCTATAGGCATCGTCCCAAATTGCTCTCCAGAATGGTTGGATCATTTCCCAACTCCGCTAACTGCACTAGTGTCCCCATTTTCCCACATCCCTTCCAGCATTTATCATTGTCTTTTCTTGTCATTTTAGTCAGTCTGATGGGTGTGAGATGGTACCTCAGAGCTGTTTTAATTTGCATTTATCTTATGAATAGTGATTTAGAACATTTTTTCATATGACTACAATGGCTTTAATTTCTTCATCTGAAAATTGTCTGTTCATACCTTTTGACCATTTATCAATTGGGGGATAATTTGTATTCTTAAAAATCTGAATCAGTTCCTTTATATATTTTAGAAATGGGGCCTTTATCAGAAACACTGGTTGTAAATTCTTGCCCCTCCCCAGCTTTCTGTTTTCCTTCTAATCTTAGCTGCATTGATTTTGTTTGTGGAAAAACTTTTTAACTTAATGTAATCAGAATTATCCATTTTGCATTTCATAATATTCTCTAGCCATTTTCTTTGGCCGTAAATTCCTTCCTTCTCCAAAGGTTTGACAGGTAAACTATACCTTGCTCTCCTAATTTAGTTATAATATCACCTTTTACACTTAAATCATTTACCCATTTTGAAGTTATTTTAGTATGAGCTGTGAGGTATAGGTTAATGCAGAGTTTGTGGTGTAGCATTTTCCAGTTTTTCCAGCAATTTTTGTCAAACAGTGAGTTCTTATTCCAGAAGTTGGAGTCTTTGGATTTATAAATATTAGATTATTATAATCATTGACTATTCTACTGATCCACCTCTCTATTTCTCAGCCAGCACCAAGTAGTTTTGATGACTGTTGCTTTATAATAGAGTTTTAGGTCTGATATTGTTAGAATATCATCTTTTGTATTCTTTTTCATTAATTCTCTTGATACTGTTTTCTAAAGTTGTTGATTGTTTCAAGAAGTTTTTTTAGTTGATACGCTACAATTCTTTATATATACCATCAAATCATCTGCAAAGAGGAATAGTTTTATCTCTCATTGCCTACTCTAGTTCCTTCAATTTCTTTTTTCCTTTCTTACTGCTAAAGCCAACATTTCAAGTACAGTATGGAATAATAGTAGTGATAATAGGCATTCTTATTTCTGATTTTCTTGGGAATGCTTCTAGCTTCTCCCCATTACACATAATGCTTGCTGATGATTTTAGATAGATATTTCTATCTAAATCTATTCCTGTGCTTTCTAGTGTTTTTAATAGGAATAAGTGCTGTATTTTGTCAAAAACTTTTTCTGCATCTATTGAGATTATCATATTTCTGTTAGTTTTGTGATTGATGTGGTTAATTATGCCAGTAGTTTTCTTACATTGAACCAGTTCTGCATTCCTGGTATAAATCCCAGTTCGTCATAGTGTATTATCCTCCTGATAAATTATTGTAATCTCCTTGCTAACATTTTATTTGAAATTTTTGCATCGGTAGGGGGATTCATCTATAATTTTCATTCTCTGTTTTGGCTCTTCCTGGTTTGGTGCCAATATCATATTTGTGTCTTAAAAGGAATTTGGCAGGGCTCTTTCTTCACCCATCTTTCCAAATAGTTTATATAATATTGGAATTAATTGTTCTTTAACGATTTGATATAATTCACTTGTAAATTCATTTGGCCCTGGGGAGTGAACTCCCTCCTTAGGGATTTCATTGATGACTTGTTCACTTTCTATTTCTTTTCTTTTTTGAATATTTTTTATTATAGCTTTTTATTTACAAGATATATGCATGGGTAATTTTTCATCATTGATAATTACAAAACCTTTTGTTCCAATTTTTCCCCTGCTTCCCCCACCCCTCCCCTGATGGCAGGTTGGCCAATACATATAAAATATATTAAAATATATCACTTTCTATTTCTAAAATAGGGTTATTTAAGTGTTTTATTTTCTCTTCTGCTAATCTGGACAATTCATATTTCTTTAAATATTGATTCATTTGAATTAGATTGTTAGATTTTTTGCCATATAGTTGGGCAAACTACCTCCTAATTTTTGCTTTAATTTCTTTTTCATTGGTGGTAAGTTCAAACTTTTCATTTTTAATGCTGATAATTTGATTTTCTTTTTTTTTTCTAATCAAATGAACCAAAGTTTATTTATTTGTTTGCTTCCCTTTATAAAACCAACTCTTCATTTTATTTATCAATCAATAGTTCTCTTACTTTCCATTTTATTAATCTTTCCTTTGATTTTCAGAATTTCTAAGTTGATATTTAATTGAGTTTTTAATTTGTTCTTCTTCTAGCTTTTTGAGTTGCATGCCCAATTCACTGAAATTCTTTTTCTCTATTTTATTCCTATAAGTAGTTAGAGTTGAAATTTCCCTTAAGAAACTATTTTGATTGCATCTTATAAATTTTGGTATGTTGTTTAATTACTGACATTCCTTTGGATGAAATTATTGATTGTTTTTATGATTTGTTTTTTGACCCACTTATTCTTTAAGATTAGATTATTTAATTTCCAATTGATTTTTGGTTTATTTTTTCCTTGCCCTTTATTGAATATAATTTTTATTATACTATGATCTGAAAAAGTTGCAGCCCCAATTCAGTTTTTTCCAAATGTCTATTAAATCTAAGTTTTCTAAGATTCTATTAACCTCCCTAATTTCTTTCTTGTTTATTTTGTGGTAGAGTTATCTAATTCTGAGAGGGGAAGGTTGAAGTCCCCTCTTAGTATTGTGTTGAAGTCCCCTCTTCGTATTGTGCTGTTCTCTGTTTCTTTCTGTAACCGACTTAACATCTTGTCTAGGAATTTGGATGCTATATCACTTGGAGCATATGTATTTAATATTGTTATTACTTCATTGTGAATGGTACCTTTTAACAAGATGTAGCTTCCTTCCTGATCTCTTTTAATTAACTCTTTTGCTTTTGCTTTGTCTGAGGTCAGAATTGATGTCCTTGCTTTTTTTTTCTAGTAAAATCATGCTAAATTCTTCTAAACATATTTCCATATTCCTCATGCTGCGCAAGAAAAATCAGACCAACAGAGAAAAACCATGAGAAAGAAAAAGAAAACAAGCAAACAAACGACAACAAAAAGGTGAAAATACTATGTTGTGATCTATATTCAATCTCCATGGTTCTCTCTCTTTTTGTGGATGGCATTTTCCATTCCAAGTCTATTGGAATTGCTTTGAATCATCTCATTGTGGAAAAGTGCCAAGTCTATCACAGTTGATCATTATATTATATTATTGTTACTGGACATATTGTTTTTCTTGGTTCTGCTTACTTCACTCAGCATCAGTTCATGTATATTTTTAGGATTAGATTATTTAAATTTAAATCATGAAAATCTTTTCAGACTTTTTTGAAAGCGGTATGCTCATCATTTCTTATAGAACAGTAATATTCCATTTCATTCATATAACATAATAAATTTCTATGCCTGAGTATGTATGTTATTCCCTCTTTGAGACAAAGCTAATGAGATTAAGCTTCAAACAATGCTCATCTCTCTCCCTTCTGTAGTAATAGGTGTTTTTTGCTTCTTCATGCGATCTAACTTACTCCATTCATCCCCTTTCTTCTCTCAGAACAACCTTTTCCCACTCCTTAATGACTTTTTCTTTAATATCATCACATCAGAGTCAGTTTATACCCATATCCTCTGTCTATGTAGGTCTCCTCTAATTGCCCTAATAAAAGATAGTTCTCAAGAGCTATAAGTATCATCTTCCCATGTAGGGGAAATTATTTTACAGAGAACACACATGGGACAAACGCTCACAAGGTGGTCTGAAAAAGCAATACAAGGATACGCTCAAGGTCTCTCTTAAGAACTCTAGAATCAGTTGAATGATATGGGAGACACTGTTACAAGATTGCCCAGTATGGCATGCCTTCCTCAGAGAAGATGCTGTGCTCTATGAGCAAGACAGAATTTAATTAGCCCAGTAGAAACTCTTGGTGTCCTAAGTTAAAGAAGCCATTCCAAAGATTTATATGGATTATTTGTGTCTGACCTGTGGCAGAGCATCCTGAGCTCATGTTAGTCTGACCAGGCACAATCAGCCATATTGTAACTCGACTCTAACAAACTGATATCATTTTGGCTCTCTTCAAGAACGAAAGGAATATATCCAAACTAGACTATTCTCTAGTTCTCAGTTCTCTATCCATCCCTCATATCACATAAACTTTGAACTCTCATTCCCCTATAACTTTGCTGACATTGCTTCCAATGTCTAGAAAAACTTTTCTCGCCACCAATTTTCCTATCCAGTATTTAAAGACCATCTCAAATGTCACCTTCTTTCACAAGTTTTCTCTGATCCTTTCTAGTGAGTGATAACCCTTAGATTTTACAGAACATTTCCTTTTAAAACCATTAATGCACTTATGCAATATTGTGCATTTAGGAAATGTGTTGGTGCTACTTATTAGACTATAAGCTTGTTTGGGAAAGGACTATATTTTGTTTAGCTCCTGCATTTTCTATCATAAGCGATTACATATTAGCTCTGGATCACAAAGTGAGTACTTTACAACCAAGAGGAGCTTGATCAATATATCCTTTTTAGCCTGAGGACTATTACAGGAGAAACTGAAAGCAAACTAATTTTTTCTGGATCTGAGCAGTCTTTGTTGCAGATTATTATCATCTTCTCTAACTAACTAAACTGAGCTCCTGGGTATCTTTTTGCTTTCAGGATAGCTCAAGAGATTTTTTTTTTGGTTGTTCTTTTTTTTAAATTGTCTTTAACCTTCTGGGTTCAGCAATCCCTGTATAAATTGAGAATTAGTCCAGTGTTTTATAATTGTCTTCAGACACCATTTCTTAGTTCTGATTTCTGCATGTGTCTCTTCATTTTAGGGATGTGATGAGAGATTAGTGGATGGTAGAGAGGCAGTTTCCTGCCTGGTTTTATTCCTAGAAGCATGCATGATTACCCTTGCCTGGTCTTAGTCCTCAAAGCATGCACACATATTCTTTGCTATAGGAACAGTGTCAAGAGGCAGGAGTGCTTCCATATATGAGCAGTCAGGATGTTGAGGAGATGAGAGATCAAGCTATTAAGAGCTGAGGATATTTAAGGCTAGAGAATAAAGAACTTGGGGAGGACATGATGACTATTTTGCAGTATTGGAAAGGCAGTCATGTGGAATAGATTTTAGATTTGTACATGAACTAGGAACAGGTAGAAGCAGATTTCAACTTGATTTATGAAAATAACCAAACCAAACGAAAGCACACCTTCTATTGATTAGGACTGTCCAAAAGTGGAAGGGATTACTTTGAAAAGTTCCTTAGGATCCTGTTCCAAGCTAGAAGTTACAAGCTAGAACTTAGAAGTTCTAATCCAAACCCCTCATTTTCCAGATGAGGCTCAAAGAAGGGTTATGTTCAGTGACAGATCTAGGATTCACATCCAAGTCTTCTGCTAAATCGAATGTTCTTTCTGCTGTTCCACAAAAAGGCAGGTAGTGAGGTCCTCATCACTCTGCCTTCAAGCAGCAGCTGCCACTTGGCAGGATGTTGGAGAGAGGATTCCAGCTCATGCATGGTCTGAAGTTAAATCCTCTGCCCCCCCTGAGAGACTTTGAGAAACACTGAGGCTGACATCCTCAGAGACAGTCTCCTCCAAACCATTTGTTTTTCCCATCCAAGTTTGGAGGGCTCATGACTGGTTCTACAACAAAGAGGTAGACTTGAACCCACATTGGCTGCCTTGCCACTATGTCCAGGTCCTGTGCTGTTTGCTTTATCCTAGGAGTGTGTAACCTGGGTCCATAAGATAGATTTCAGGGCAAAACTTTATTTTCAGTAACTAATAGCTAAAATCCACTCAATTATGAATTAAAAATTATTCTGAGAAGGGGTCCTGCCCTTCACCAGTCTGCCAAAAAGATCCATGACTCAAAGCCCTGCTCAACAGCACGTTACCTTCTCACTGTGTATTAACAGTGACTCTTGGGGCCTGCTTCCTCATCTCCCTGTGTTGCTGTGTAAAGGTAGGTTGGGTTGCTGGGGAAGGTCCCCTTTTTTGGGCAGAGATGGGGGTTCCCTGGCAGGGAACTCCTGCAAGGAGGAGGGATGTGGGTCTAGATCATCCCTGCTGCACATAGAGCACCCTTCTTTTCTAGCAATCTATGTTTCTGTCCCACTGGCCCTCAGTCCCTGGATGCGGGCGGCAGCGTACCTAGCAGCCCGGTGCACGTCCTTGTTCCGCAGACTGTAGATGAGTGGGTTAAGCAGCGGAGTGACCACGATGTAGAAGACTGCTGTGAGCTTGTGGCGCCCGGCCGGGGAGGGGCCTTTGGGCCTCAGGTACATGGCCATCACGGTCCCATAGAAGAGGCCCACCACGGCCAGGTGGGCTCCACAGGTGGAGAGGGCCTTGCGGCGACTCCGGGCCGAGGGGAGGCGCAGGGCAGTGGCCAGGATGAGACTGTAGGAAGCCAGAATGCAGCCAAAGGGCCCCAGGAGAATGGGGACACCCATGGCATAGACCAGGGCCCGGTTGGGGGCTGTGTCTGCACAAGCCACCCTCAGAACTGCCGGCAGTTCGCAGAAAAAGTGGTCAATGGGTGGGTGCCCAAGGCAGTAAGGAAGGCGGAGGGCAGCTGCAGCATTGGGCACAGAAAGCAAAAACCCCAGAGCCCAGGCCCCCCCTGCCAACCCCCCACAGAGGCTTGGAGTCATGATGGCCGCATAGTGAAGAGGTCGGCAGACGGCCAGGTAGCGGTCCACAGCCATGGAGGCCAGAAGGAGGGCCTCGGTGCTGCCCAGAGAGAGGGCGATGTAGAGCTGAGCCCCACAGCGGGCAAAAGGAAGCGCCCGCCTCTGGGCTAGCATGTGCGCCAGGGCCTGCGGCACAGTGGTGCTCACGTAGGACACATCCAGAAGAGCCAGGTGAGTTAGCAGGCGGTACATGGGCCGGTGCAGCCGGCTGTCCAGGAGGATCAGGGTCACCAGGAAGGCATTGCCCAGCAGAGTGGCCAGGTAGGAGGCCAGCACGGCAGCAAACAGGAGGGGCTGGAGGGCAGGGCCGGTAGATAGACCCAGAAGGAGAAATTCAGCCAGAGCCGTCATGTTCCCCTGGCCCATCCTGTGGAGACAAGGAGGATGGAGTCAGGGCACTGATGGGGACTCCTCCCCTCTTCTCTGTTCTCCACTCTCCCCTCCTCTTCTGGCTTTCCTTCTCTGGTTAGCTACCATAGCAACAAGAAACTCCTTAGCCTAGTAGTACCTACCTATAATCTGGCTCCCATCTCCCACTCCAGTCTTAATTTAAAATATTTCTTCACTCAGTTCTTGTTCCAGGTAAAGTTTCCTGCCACTGACTTTGTCTTCTTAGCCCCTCATCTTGACACAAGAGGCCTGGAACATCCAGATTCCAAGATCCTGGGAAGAGAGCACAGAGGTGAAGAGAATAGAGGTGGAAAGGAGGGAAGAGGAGGAGAGTGGGAGGAAAGAATCAAGAGTAGGGGAAAACTGAGAAGGCCTGTCTTTGTCTCCTGAAACCCCCAACTTTTCCTCAGAGTGTTCCCAGACCATCTCTAGTGGGGAGCACTCTGTGTACTTCATATCTGGTCTGTCTTTAGGCACTTGTGTATGTGCATTGTGCCCCTCATAGCCATAGGAACTCTGTCCCCAGGGAATAAAAGAAAGGGCAGATAACACTGCTGTGGTGCTGTCCATGGTCTAGGAAAGAACATGGAGAATTGGGGAAATGATGCAGTACTGGAAAAAGCTCAACACTGGCCTTTTTATTTCAAATGAGGGAAGAGATGAATTCAGCAGGCTCTAGGCTTGTGTGCTTGACTTTTATTTGTGCCAAAATTCTCAATTCTCTAATTAAAAGGACAGTGAGTGAACACCTGAAAAATTGGAGTCAACACAACTTCACCAAGGGCAAGTTATTGTACCACAATAATGATTAGCTTTTGTGACACACCTGCTAGCCAGGTGGAACAAGAAAGAACTTCTGATATGGTTTTAGAAAATCATGTGACAAAGACTTTCATACATTTCTGGTGAACCAAACAGGGAGATGTGAGCTAAATGTTAACACAACTATGAATTTTGACATTTCCTAAATGACCAGACTCAATGTCATCATAAGGATCTGATGTCAGCTTAGAAGGAGATTTGTAGAGGAGGGTTTTAGACACCTTCAACTCTCTGCATTTAACATCTTAGTAAAGACTTGGATGAAAGTGTATATGGCAGGCTTATGACACAATGTTGGGATGAATAGTTACCATTTGAGATGACAGAAAAGAGATCCAAAAAGTTTTGAAAGTCCAAAATGTTAGGTTGAAACTAACGATGAAATTTAATAGGAAAATCATAAAAGCTTAAAAAGTTAGTTTTGGAAGCACAATGGAACAAGCATAACTAGAAAGGAAACTATTTTTCTGAAAACTTTCTGGAGTATTTATTGAACTATAAGCTTAATATCTGATGACATGGGTTGTTTTTATTGAGTCATTTTTCAGTCATGTTCAACTCTTCATGACACCACTTGAGGTTTTCTTGGCAAAGATACTAGAACAGTTTGTCTTTTCCTTTTCCAGCTCATTTTACAGATGAGGAAAGTGAGGCAAATGGGGTTAAATAACTCACACAAGATTATACGACTAAGAAGTGTCTGAGGACATATTTGAATTCATGAAGATGAATTTTCCTGATTCCACACCCAGATTCCCCTGTTGACCATAGAAAATGCAATTTAAAAAAATCTTAGACTTCATTGAAATGACTATCCAAGACTAGTGAGGTGCTGTTGCTGCTGCTGCTGTTGGTGGTGCTGCTGGATCCTGGACCCTTGTGTTCAGTTCAGGTGCCATGTTCTAGGAAGAATATTGATCTTCTACAGAAGATGGCATACAGGGATATTAAGGGTCATGACACATGAGAATGGATTGGATGATGTAGGATGTTTAGCCTGGAGAACAGCAATTTTTTCTTGAGGGGAAGGAAAGACCATAGAATGTTTTCAAACATTTATTTGAGTGGCTGCCACATGGAAGAAACTTATTCTTTGCCTCAGGAGGCAGAACTTGTCATATAACTGGGCAAATTTAGGCTTATTATAAAAGGAAAAAAGAGAAAAAACTTTTTTTTTTAACAACTGGAGCTCTAAAAACTTAAAGTGGAATATCTTTGGATGTCATGAGTTCTCTTTCACTGGAAGTCTTTGGTTAAAGGCTAGATGACCCCTTATTCAATATTCAAATTTTTTTGGAAAAAAATTGTTTTTATATTTAGAGGAGATTCTTTTTTCCAGGTATAGGTTGTATTTATTGCTCACTGATTTGTCCCTTTGGACTCTGAGATTATCTCCTATCCCACAGTCTTTCTCTATCCAGGACATTGCTTTGGTATAGGACAAAATCATCTTCCTAATGCACAGATATAATAGGCCTGACCCAGTTGAAAAAGTATTGTTTTTTTGTGTCAGCAATCTTAGTTCAAATCTACCTCTGACACTCCCTGTATGATCTTGGACAAATCATGCATATAGTAGGAACTTAATAAATGTCTGTTGATTGATTATGGATTCTCCCTACCTTCTAAATTCTCTTTTATTCTAGCCTCTTCCTCTCTTCTGCTTATCTTTCATTTCTCTATGTTTCTCTTCCTATTTGATCTATCTCATCTTTATATTCTGTTCTCTCTCTCTCTCTCTCTCTCTCTCTCTCTCTCTCTCTCTCTCTCTCCTTTCTCTCCCTTTATCATTTCTCCCAACTTCTTTCTTCCCTTGGTTCAAATAAATTCAGTAAGCATTTATTAAGTGCCTAGTGTATGAGACTTTGAGATACAAAGATAAAGGGAAAACAATTACATATCTTCAAGAAGCAAATATACTTCAGGGAGCAGAACCAAGATGGTACAGAGCAGACATGATTTTCTGTAAGTTCCTTTAACCTTCTCTCAAACCAACAGCAGATTAAGCCTCTAAACTGGTTTTGGAGTGAAAGAATCCACAAATATTTGGAGTATAACACATTTCTAGAAGAAGTTACCTTGGAAGAACTTCAGAACAAGTCTGTTTCAATAGGACAGGGGGACAGTCTGTCAAGCCCAGACAGCAACATGAGGAACCTGGGCCAAAGAGCTGAGGTGGGAGTCAGAGCATTACAGTTACATGCATCTGGTAATTTTCTGGGAGCCTCTTAGGCCATCCTGTCCTGGTTGCAAGCAGGTGGTTTGGAAGATTTGCTACAAAAGGCAAATTGTAAACCACTGAGCCGGAAAGAATACAGGACCTAACGCCATTACACAGCACTGAAATCAATCAGCAGAAGTGTCCCAGGGTAAAATTAAAGCAGCTGTTGCTCCTTTGCATTGAACAAACCTCAAACCTTAAAAAAATGAATAAAAAAAGAACTCTCATCATAGACAGCTTTTGTGGAGAGAGAGAAGAACAGACTTCAAATCCTGAGATTCCTAAAGGCAAAGCAACTCCAGATGAAGCCCTAAAGGGAGACATGTGTTGGTCCCCATTTCACAAGAAAGAGACAAAACAAATGCCTGGATGTATAAATATAAAAATAATGTCAGGAGGTGATGACATTGAAAGTTACAAAATACACTGAAGCCATGAAAATATAGATTTATCTGGAATGAATTCACAGACTCAAACTTGTCTTCAAGTCAAAGGGGAAATCTTTATTATAATGCAATAAGGCAGGCTAAGTTCCCTAGCAGAACTCTCAATTAACAAAGGAAGAGATAGGACCTTTTGTGGGAAAAGACCTAAAGGAAGATATGCTAATTATGCTAATTGTATATGTCAGTAAATCAACTGGTAGACTTGGTCATCCTGTAGATAACTTCAGGAGTTAACATCCTTAGCTTAACCTACAGATTGCATAAGGTAATTATAGCATCAGTACAGGATAACTTTGTACAAGAAAATTCTGTCAATTCTATAGGGTCAGTTTCTTTCTCACTGGGACCCACTCAAGTTACTGTGTGGCTTGTCCAGGAACATGGTCTTTTTCTGGAGTTCTTTCATCCCATCAGAAAAAGAGACTACTGTTTACTAAGGGAAATCAGGAAAAGCTTCCCATTGGAAATTGTAACTGAAGCAAGATTTCACTGACTTTTACTGAACTGAAGAACGGTGGAGATGAGGAGGAAGTTCATTCTAGGTAAGGGGAGAAGGGATACTGCAAAGGTGTAGAGAAAGAGGGTGTAAATTTAATTCAGGAAATAACTTGCAATCAGTCCTCTGGATCTATAGGGACAGTAAGACTTTTTACTGACCAAAATCCAGCACAAAAGTAAAGGGGTTTTGCTGTTAACAGATATGTATAACGAGGTTAGGGATATGATATAAATTCATGAAGAACCATTATCTCCTTAGCTCATTTTTGGTTCTTGTTCAAATTTATTTGCATACTAAGCCAGAGAGAATCTTGGGAACATCTTATCTAATTTAAATTAGGTAGTTACCTACAATGGAGAGCTATACTTTTATGCCCAGCCATAGAGATGGAAAATTTAAAAAAAATAGAAAGGACTATATTACCCTGGGAGTTTTATATATATTTTTTGTTAGCTATGGAGTGTAGCTATAACTAAAGAGCTATCAGGCTCTCCTTTTGAGGAAAGATTTTGGCTATTCTATTCTAGTTGTTCATTCTTCATTCTCCAGGGTGACCAATGGCATATGGAGGGCAGTGTCTTAACTTGCATGTGAATTGGATTTAAATGAGGCAAAACTGAGCAAAGTTATTAGCCTCACAGTTTCCTCCAGAGTCAATGAAATCCAGTGGCAAGACACAGATCAGGATGACTGGGAATGGTCCCAGATACAGTGGGAGACTTTGGCCTTTTTAAGTTAAGGTCTTTCCCAGGTCTCAGTTTGTCTAAGGCAACACCCATTCAGTGATTAAGTCTAGGTAAGAACAAGGCAAAGAATAGCCTAGTTTGCTTTCACAAAAGAATCTGTTTGGGAAAGGAGATCTTTAGAGTTTCTGGCTAAAACAGAAACATTTGCTATTTGTACTCATTCTGAACCAACAAAGCCCAAACAATAAGCAAATGAAACTAGGTCTGGGACTTATTATTGGCCAGTCAGTGAGAACCAGTGATTTGGGTTTAGAGGCACAGTCTAGTAGCTTCATTTGAATTCCAATGGACTTTATCAAAGCCTAGTTTTTCAGAGCTATAATTCAATAAATCACAAAACTACAAGACACAAAAAATTATCCTATTTTTTTGGGGGGGGATAGAATAAGTAGAAAAGAAAAAATTCTAGCCTCCAAGCTCCAAGATAGCTTGGGAAGTGTACCAATTAAAATTTCTAATAGATTGGAACTGAGAAGCCCTGAAAAGGCCAGTGCATGGACCTGAAGAGATAAGCCCAGAAGCTAATAGCAGGGAGAAGTCAACCAAGCAACTTTTGGGATTAGATCTTTCAGAGACTATGAGAACACAGCCTAAGAGAGACCACATGCCTAGGAATTTCCAGCAGGCACTGTGGGGGTCTTAGTATTGAGCTGAATAGCCATGCTCAGGAAGTAATAGGAAGAGTGTGAGCAGTGCCCCAGATAAAAATCCAAATGGGTGAACGATGGAAATACAAAATCAATCTAGAAAGGTAACTTTCAGTGTCAGTGATGAAACCCTGGGTTACTAGGTAGGGTTGGCAGTGAAAAGTATTTATTCCCTGTGATAAGCAGGGAAGGGCACTGATGGGGATCAGTTTAAACTTATAGTCCCACCCTATGTGGAGAGCTTGGGTAGCCAGACCTTGCTGTGTCCAATCAGAAATCCAAGTCATGTCAAACCCCCAAGGTTAAATTTCCCCTCTAAATCTATAGATTTAGTTTGTCAGTAAAGGGCATGCTCCCATCTCATGGAGAATTCTTTTTCTCCTGGTTAATTGTAAAATCTGCTAGATAACTTGTCTTTTTCCTTATTAATAGTAAAACCTCTTTATTGCTAACTATATGCTTTTCCAACTCTTATTTCATATTTACTATTCGTGGAGAGAATGGCCATTGTGAATTCTTCATATGACCAAATCCCAACATTTGGTGCTTACATTAATCCCAATATTTGATGTGCTGAACCTCAAACTCATCATTTGAACCTAGGAATTGCCATCCTGAATACATCATCAGGATAAGGAGTCTGTATCTTATCCCAGAGGAAATTGGGATGATAGATTATGGGGCAGGGGAGTGACATTAGCCAATCCTGTGTATTAGCAAGATGCATTTGCCAGCTTGTGGAAGGTAGATTAGAAAAGAGAATAAAATCAGGAAACTATTATAGTATTTCAGGTGAGGAATCTGAAGTAGGATAATATGAATGAAGAACAGAAGTTTGAAGTGAGATATGTTTTAGAGATAACATTGATCAATTGTTTGATCAATTTTTTGATTTTTACTTCATCGTCTCAAAACTCTCAGAGATCCCAGATATACTTTTTATTTTAACAAATGTACATGCCCTAAATATATGATTTACTTTTTTGAATAAAGTCTGGAAGGTTTTTTTTAAGCTGGAATAAATGCTTTGTGAGAGAGGGAACATATCAACTCACATTTTAGCATGGATTGATTTCTTAGCTTAGTGGTCTAGAACCATATAGAATGTAGTTTTATGGATGCTTAGAACACAGCAAATGAGCTGCTAAAACAGAGGGTGAAGTGGTAATAGTTATCAGGAATGGTAAATAGAAATATTTGGGAAAGAAACTGATTTTAAAAGAATATATAAAAATAGTATAGAGATTCAGATTCACTTTATGACACAGAGAATTTATGTCACAGGCATCCATCACATGTAACAAAAGTTTGTTATTTTATTTTATGAATAATTAACAAGGGAAAGAGGAGTTTTTTTTTGGAAAACACATTTAATTAGGACAAAAAAGCCATTAAGGGTGAAAAAAAGTATCTCAAAGTGAGCTAGTCCACAAAGGAGTTAGTAAAGATCTACAGTATACGAGCAGATCTTTTATAGGGGAAATATAATTCTGGAGGTTGACACCATAACTTGAAAAGTCTCAGGGGAGGAAGGAGAAATAAAGGCAGGAACAAGGATGTATATTGACATACTGAGACTATCTTAAAAGATATTCTAGGAAACCCGAGTTTCACACCTTGTGTTTGAAGTACTCATTCTATGCTTAACCAGACAGTCTGGGAATTGTAATTGATAAAGGAACAGAAATGATCTTGCTCTGGCAATTTTCTTTGATTGTTGTGACTATCTTTAAAGATGCTCACTAGACAGTCTTAGGAAACCTAAGTTCCCAGGATGAGCATTTTAGAATTTCCTGACCAGAAGACAGAATAAGCTGGTTTCAGAAATCATATCAGAAGGAACCCCAAGAATGTAGAATGCAGAAGATCAGAGCTCTGAGAGACTTTAGAACAGAGGATGTCAATGGTAGGAGTCACCCTTAGAATGTAAGATGTCAGAGCTTGGAGGTTTCTTAGAACATGTTCTTAGAACAGAGTTGGTGGGGACCTTCATTTAGTGGCAGAGTGGAAACAAGTCCAGAGAGACTCATGAGTTGCCCCAAATCTACAAGGAAATATTTGATTCCCCACTGAATCCCAGAAATCACTTTCTTCATTCCTCCTTGTCAGACAAACCTCTCCTTGATTCTATTGATTTGATCTATCCGTGTAAATTGACATCCCTTTTATTATTCTTTCCTTCACTAGATGGGCCATATTTACTCCACCACATGCTAATGTCTTTTGTGTTGAACACGTCCCTTCCAGATGCTTCCTGACAGAAGCATAGTGGTATGTTTCATAAGAATTTATTAATTATAAAAAGAATCTTGAAGTCTATAACATGGCTTTTTTGATAATAGCAAAGTACTGTAGAGAACTCATGTTCCCGTGACAGGGAAATGACTGAAAAAAAATCATGGCATGTCAACATGGTGAGACTGCATCTTCAAAAATGGAGGGAAAGTCAAGAACAAAAAGACATAGGGAGCATATGAAATGCTGTTGACACAGTTCTGGCTTTGCTCTTTACATCTGTGTGAACTTGGACAAGACATCTCTTTGGGTTTCCTCATATGTATAAAATTGTAGGGTTAAATTAAATGATCTCTCATTTTTCTGTCAATGTTTAATCTCTGACCATTTATCCATCCATCTGTCCATTCACCCATCCAGTAAGGATTTATTGTGTCTACTACATGATAGGTGCTATGGTAAATATTGTAATTAAATGAATTTAGGAATTTCTGATTTCATATTTATAGGCTTAGGAAATATTAATATTTCCCACTTTATTTGATGGTCCCTATGAGTTACTATGATTATTTTTTTTGGGGCAGCTGCCAGAGTTTTGCTGCTTGAGCTTCTCAGATTGCTGGGCTGGCTTGCAGATGAAAGAGATATAGCTTCCTTTGTGTCTGTCTCAGAGGACTTCCATGGCTGGCATGCCAGATCGTGTTTTCTCCAACACAACCTTTGAGAACCCCAGCTTGCTTCCATGCCATGATGGAGAATTAGAAGGATTTTGATGAAGACAGAAACCATTTGGTCCAAGAAATCTCTCCTTAGAAATTACTAACTAGTGGCATAAGGGAAAGCAAATTCAACTTAGAAGCAAGATTTGAGTTCATTATTTCTATATGAATTATTTCCCTTCTCTCATTTATTCAGTTTCTTTGTCTATAAAAGGAAGAGGGTGGACTCTGTGACTTTTAGGATCTTTTCTAGCTAGTATAATAAAATCTGAATTTAACGTTGTTCATCATCTGAGCAACTTCCCCTGATCCTGATTGGGATGGCCTAGTCTCATCATTTTAGGTTATTACCTAAGCTTCTGATAGATAGCATGGGTATCCCCCATCTTCTTCCTGGACTGCCTCTGTTCACCTCTTAGCTTATCTGACTTAACTGAGGGTTACAGTGAGAGTTTTGACCTCATCACTTCATCAGAGAACCCTGTCCTGGTCCTGCCCAGCTGTTTGCTTATCTTCACATGATCCCTCTACTAATAGTTATATCCTTGCACCCCCTCACATCTGGCCTCTGGGAAGGAGAATGCCTACGAGAAACAGGATTCTGAAGGATTTGAAGGATTTACAGTTTCAGAAACCTATGGATGAGGGTGGAATCTTCCTCCATCAGTGTGATATGAACTATCTTCCCCTGTCAAGAAAAAGCCTGTCTGGCAATTATTAGATACAACTTATTCCCAGACTATCCTGTTGATATAGAACGTGAAGATGGAACTCTTTTGTTTATCCCGCAAACCTCTGCATCTTTAGACAGGTCTGGGACCAGGTGCATCATTCTGGCTTGAATCCTTCCACCTTTAAGCTCCTTGGCACTTCCTCTCCTCCTTGATGCCCCCTCCCTCTTGAGTTCATCTCTTTACTAGGAAACGCCCAAGGCTAGATTTCCCTTTATAAAAAGATGATCTTATGATGACGAGCTTTGCTAAGTTCTTTTCAGAACTAAGCCCACTATGAGTTATTATATTTTCCCCCTCATGGAGCCTTCCCTTTAATGGTACTTTTCTACTTACTCTGGCACGTCAAACATTCTATTCAATGGCTTATTTTCACTTCATGGAGTATTTCCTTTCTCCTGGTTAATTGTAAATTCCCCTGAGAAACCAATCTTTTTTCCTGCTAACTCTATGCTCTCCCAACTTTATTTCATATTTATCACTCCTGGTGCCTATTTTACCTCCTATTTTTGTCTATCACTTGTTCCCCCAAATAAATCTGCTTTTTGGCAAAGATAGGGGGCATTGTAAATTTGTCACATATTTATTTTGAACTCGATCTCATCAAATGCAGAGCAAAAATCTATTTGCAACTTTATAAATAAGTGTCAAGGTATTTTCTAAGACAAAAGAGGTTAAGCAGTTTTTCAGTCACTCAATTCATGTGTGTCCAAAGTTGGACATGAACCCATTTCTTATACGCCAAATTTATCACCTATTTGTATTCAAGCTCAACAAATTATTTGGGAAACGAACATGTTTAACCTATATTGGAATATTTGATGTCTAGGGGAGGAGGAGGAGGGAGGGAAAAAAATTTCAAACGCAAGATTTTGCATGGGTAAATGTTGAAAATTATCTTTTCATGTATTTTGAAAAATAAAAAAGCTATTATAAAAAATTCTTTAGAAGCTCACAAAGTGACTGTAAGGCAAAGTAGGGACAAATATTTGAGCAGTGATGAAATTCAATTCTTTATCTTTCTCTAAATAGGAATGGAAGCAGTGGATATAAACAAATGAGGCAGGGATACTTAGGAGTCATGGGATGAAAGCTTTAGAGTATGCATAGCAAAGTAGAAGGGCCATCCTTTCCTTTCCTCCCCTGTTCCAGGCTCTCCCAGCTCCTAGCTTTAATTAAGGACATAGTTTATCTCCCCAGAAATGGCACCCCTTCCCCACTTCCACATGTGTTTATATCCATCAGTAGCATACACATTTTGACAGAACTGAACTTACTAGACTTGTCTCTTTGCACCCTCAGTGTGGACTTACCTCCTTCTCATGCCCTTTAGGATCAGACCTCAGTTTTTCTTCAGCCAACAGTGTTAACTCTTTAATTCCCACCTCAGCATCTTGTGCTATCACATCAGAGGGTTGTGAGCATGTAAGAGGCAAGAGTAGATAAAGAATAATACCCAGAGCCAGGGAGGGGAGAGACAAAGGGATAGTTCCTTTTCCCTTAGGAGAACCCAAGAAGGGGTAGTATGTCTGTCTTCTCTTCCCCCCTCTCACTTATGGTACCATCCCGCTTCTCCCAGGTCAGAGAATGTTGCTTCCATCATCAGCTTCCTTGGGGACTCCTAAAGTATCTCTGTTAATGAAGCTGGGAAGGTGAGACTTGTGCCCTTGAGCCCAGGCCTTGGTGTGCCACCTTGGCCCCAGTACATGTCCTCTTGGGGATGGGAAATGAGAAAGTGGTGAATGGTGGAGTTTTTTGTGTAGTCTAAATCATGGGATTTCATCAAGGTTCTTAGGTACTGAAGAGTATATGTCAAGAATTAATCTAGAGAGAGAGAGAGAGAGAGAGAGAGACAGAGAGACAGAGAGAGAGAGAGACAGAGAGAGAGAGTGAGAGAGAGAGACACAGAGAGACACAGAGAGACAGACAGACAGACAAGGCAAATACATTGTAAAGCATTGTACAGCAATGAAAGGTTGGGGCAACCTAGATGACTGGTATAAAAATTATGGTCATGGGAGTCTAAAGATGAGATACAGAAAGATTGTGGTATGAAAAAGTTATGGAGGATGACGATTCCTGATCAGATCAGGAGGTTGGTCAACAAGACCACATCTGCAATTGTGTGCTCATTTCGGATGTATGGTAAAGTTGTTCAGATAAGGGCTGCAGACCAAGATTAATGAGGTGAAATCATTTGTAAAGGGAGTATTAGGAAGGTGGATCTTTAGGCCAGAGAAGAGAGGAATGAAGACAGACATGGGAGATATTTTTGAATATCTGTAAGATTTCATGTAGAAGAGTTCTTTTGCTTATTTGACTTGCCCAAGAAGAAATAATAAGGAGTAATAGGTAGAGGATGCAGAAAGACCAAATTGGGCTTAGTAGAAGGAAAAGCTTCTGAATAATTTGAGTTATGCCAAAGTAGAGTGGGATTCCTGGCCTGTACCTTCAAGTGGAGGTTGGATGACCATTTGCCAGTGACATTGTAGAGGGAGGTTTCATAAATTCAGTACAGGCTTGGCTAGAACACTAGAACACTTTTGAGGTCCATTCAGATGACTCTGAAATTCTAAAAGGCCTGTTCAGTCATGAGAAAAGTGACATCGTGCTTTGCATGTCTTGATTCTTGAATTTTAAAAAATCCCACTTTTCAAGTCCTTTTTATCCTAGGGCCTTTACCTTCTTTTTTCCTCTTTATCCTACACATGTATTTTTGTATACATGTTTATTGTCTCCCCAATTAGATTATGAGCTCGTAGTGAGCAGGGACTTTTTTTTGCCTCTTCTTGTATCCTTAGTGCTTTTCACAGTGCCTGAGGCAGTAGATGTTCACTACGTGTTGACTGACTGATTGACTAATGAAACTGTGATGAAGGTGTATTTTCTCCAAGGAATGCATTTTTAGCTTACCGTAACTTCTCATTGCAGAATCTTTTCATCTTCTGATACAAAGTTCATACAGCAACATGCAGTGTTCTCTCTTGACATTTTGTACCAGTGAAGTAGATGAGCTGACCACCTTTCATGTTTGCTTCATGACTGAGGCATGCTTCTTCCTTTTTGCATTTATCCTTTATGGTAAGAATATCAATATAGATATGGCTCAGTTTCCCTCATAGTTTGCCATTCATTGATCACTGGTTATGGAACTAACATTCAAAATAATAATAATTAAATAAACAATTATAGATGTTCTAAAAATTGCATGATTTTAAATATCCTAGGTTCCTTTTCCTTCACTTTGGTTACCATCTCTGTGGAAGCACAAAAACTCAGGGCCTTGTTGTGTTTTTCTCTAGATACTTAGTTTTTGTGGCCAAAGAATTCATCATCAATGAGTCAACATTCTGGTGATAAGATTCTCCTTACTGTGGTAGATTGGTCCTTGGGAATCACAGTCTATTGCTGGGATCATACCTGAAAGTTTTCCAGTGTGAATGAACCTTCTAGAGCTGGTGCACCAGTAGGTTTAGCTTTTGAGAACCCAGGTTACCTACCTGGTATAATGAGATATCTGAGTAAGACTTGGTGGTGGCTTTGTGTATGACAGTTGTTTAAGAAATAATTATTAAATTGAATTGAGTTGGATGTTTAGGATGTTGAGTTTGGCTTGGTAAGGCATGGCATTTGATTGGGAAACAGGGTAATGAGTAGATTTATTTGTTTACTATGTTATATCATTTGATAGAATAATGAACGATAATATTGGGAATGTAACTTGGGTCCAGACTCTCAGGATCCTTAGGTGACTCAACCACTCAAACTTTTTATATGGGTTTGAATTTGAGCTTGTCAGTTATAGAATGTTGAAATTGCTTGAACAATGGGGCAGCTAGGTAGCACAGTGGATAGAGCACCAGCCCTGAAGTCAAAGAGGACCAGAGTTCAAATATGATCTCAGACATAATACTTCCTAGCTGTGTGACTCTGGGCCGTCCACTTAACCCCCCAAGTGCCTCAGCAAATTAAAAAAAGAAAAAACAGAGAATTTCTTGAACAGCAAAGATATTAGATCAATTCATGTATTGAAGACAGATCTAGCAGAAGGGATAGGGTGAATTAGAAGAAGAAGAAATTGTATGCAGGGCTATTGCTGTTACCAAAGGCATTAAGGTTTATTTGGGAACAGTGGTGTAATGGGCAAATATGTGATGAACTTATATGTGCTAGAATATAAGATCTTTCAAACCCAAATGATCTTCTGACCATCCTGACTGACTTCCTACTTTATCTGTAGCTAGAGTATATTAATTTGGGGGATGGAAACTCACAATTACATGTATATAAGTCTACTTTGAAATATCATTGGACATATAAACCTGATCTTATATCGATGTTTATATTTTCATTGATTTAATCAAGAAAATGTGAAATTAATGTTTAAAAACAAACAATCCACAAACCTTGGTGGATTACAAGGGCAAAGTGATAGGTTTTTTAGGATAAATTACTTAATATGTGGATGATATGGAGTTGGGAGAAATAACTAATAAACACATGGGGCAGCAGAATCATTATCCAAAATGATTTTAAGTGATAGGACAAATTGAATAAAAAATGAAATGTTATTGTGATGAAAAGTAGAGACCTATACTTAGGGAAAAAACAACTTCATAACACAAAATGCAATGTCATTATTAATTAGAAAAATCCAAATGAAAATTACTCTGAGGTAGAACTTCACACCTATCAGATTGGCTAACTTGACAGAAAAGGAAAATAACAAATGTTGGAAATGATGTGGAAAAATCTGGACATTAAGGTACTATTCATGGAATTGGAACTGATCAACCATTCTGGAGAGTAATTTGGAATTATTTCCAAAGTACTATTAAGCTGTGCATACCCTTTGAACTAGTAATACTACTACTAGGTTTGTATCTTAAAGAGAGAAAAAATGGAAAAGACCTATATGTACCAAAATATTTATAACACTTCTTTTTATGGTGGCAAAGAAATAGAAATTGAGGAGAGCTTCCATCAATGGAGGAATGGCTGAACAGACTGTTTTATATTATTGTTATGGAATACTATTATGGCATAAGAAATGATGAATAGGATGCTTATCCTTGCTTCCTATGTCTAGAAAAAACTTTTCTCGCCACCAATTTTTCTATCCAGTATTTAAAGACCATCTCAAATGTCACCTTCTTTCACAAGTTTTCTCTGATACTTCCTAGTGAGTGATAACCCTTAGATTTTACAGAACATTTCCTTTTAAAACCATTAATGCACTTATGCAATATTGTGCATTTAGGAAATGTGTTGGTGCTACTTATTAGACTATAAGCTTGTTTGGGAAAGGACTATATTTTGTTTAGCTCCTGAATTTTCTATCATGAGAGATTAAATATTAGCTCTGGATCACAAAGTGAGTACTTTACAACCAAGAGGAGCTTGATCAATATATCCTTTTTAGCCTGAGGACTATTGCAGGAGAAACTGAAAGCAAACTAATTTTTTTCTGGATCTGAGCAGTCTTTGTTGCAGATTATTATCATCTTCTTTAACTAACTAAGCTGAGCTCCTGGGTATCCTTTTGCTTTCAGGATAGCTCAAGAGATTTTTTTTGGTTGTTCTTTTTTTAAAATTGTCTTTAACATTCTGGGTTCAGCAATCCCTGTATAAATTGAGAATTACTCCAATGTTTACTCCAAATTACACCATTTCTTAGTTCTGACTTCTGCATGTGTCTCTTCATTTAAGGGATGTGATGAGAGATTAGTGGATGGTAGAGAGCGCAGTTCCCTGCCTGGTTTTACTCCTAGAAGAATTCATGATTACCCCTTGCCTGGTCTTAGTCCTTAGAGCATGCACACATATTCTTTGCTATAGGAACAGTGTGTCAAGAGGCAGGAGTGCTTCCATATATGACCAGTCAGGATGTTGAGGAGATAAGAGATTGTGTAATATGAGGACTGACTAGGAGCCAAGGATATTTAAGGCTAGAGAAAAAAGAACTTGGAGAAGACATGATAGATGTCTTACAGAACTGGAAAGGAAGTCATGTGGAATAGATTTTAGATTTGTACGTGAACTAGGAACAGGTAGAGGCAGATTTCAACTTGATTTATGAGAATAACCAAACCAAACGAAAGCACACCTTCTACTGATAAGGATTGTCCAAAAGTGGAAGGAATTACTTTGAAAAGTTCCTTAGGGTCCTCTTCCAAGCTAGAAGTTACAAGCTAGGACTTAGAGGTCCTAATCCAAACCCCTCATTTTCCAGATGAGGCTCAAAGAAGGGTTGTGTTCAGTGACAGATCTAGGATTCACATCCAAGTCTTCTGCTAAATCGAATGTTCTTCTGCTGTTCCACAAAAAGGCAAGTAGTGAGGTCGTCATCACTCTGCCTTCAAGCAGCAACTGCCACTTGGCAGGATGTTGGAGAGAGAATTCCAGCTCATGCATAGTCTGGACTTAGATCCTCTGCCCCACTGAGAGACTTTGAGAAACACTGAAGCTGACATCCTCAGAGACAGTCTCCTCCAAACCTTTTGTTTTTCCCATCCAAGTCATGACTGGTTCTTCAACAAAGAGGTAGACTTGAACCCACATTGGCTGCCTTGCCACTATGCCCGGGTCCTGTGCTATTTTCTCTATCATAGGAGTGTGTAACTTGGGTCCATAAGACAGATTTCAGGGCAAAACTTTATTTTCAATAACTAATAGCTAAAATCCACTCAATTATGAATTAAAAAATTATTCTGAGAAGGGGTCCTGCCCTTCACCAGCCTGCCAAAAGGATCCATGACCCAAAGCCCTACTCAACAGCATGTTACCTTCTCACTGTCTGTTAACAGTGACTCTTGGGGCCTGCTTCCCCATCTCCCTGTGTTGCTGTGTAAAGGTAGGTTGGGTTGCTGGGGAAGGTCCCCTTTTTCAGGCAGAGATGGGGGTTCCCTGGTAGGGACTCCTACAAGGAGGAGGGATGTGGGTCTAGATCATCCCTGCGGCACACAGAGTACCTCTCTTTTCTAGCAATCTATGATTCTGTCCCGCTGGCCCTCAGTCCCTGGATGCGGGCGGCAGCGTACCTGGCAGCCCGGTGCACGTCCTTGTTTCGCAGACTGTAGATGAGTGGGTTAAGCAGCGGAGTGACCACAATGTAGAAGACTGCTGTGAGCTTGGGGTGCCCGGCCGGGGAGGGCCCCTTGGGCCTCAGGTACATGGCCGTCACGGTCCCATAGAAGAGGCCCACCACGGCCAGGTGGGCTCCACAAGTGGAGAGGGCCTTGCGGCGACTCCGGGCCGAGGGGAGGCGCAGGGCAGTGGCCAGGATGAGACTGTAGGAAGCCAGAATGCAGCCAAAGGGCCCCAGGAGAATGGGGACACCCATGGCATAGACCAGGGCCCGGTTGGGGGCTGTGTCTGTGCAGGCCACCCTCAGAACTGCCGGCAATTCGCAGAAAAAGTGGTCAATGGGTGGGTGCCCGAGGCAATAAGGAAGGCGGAGAGCAGCGGCAGCATTGGGCACAGAAAGCAAAAAGCCCAGGGCCCAGGCCCCGCCTGCCAGCACCCCACAGAGGCTCGGGGTCATGATGGCAGCGTAGTGAAGAGGTCGGCAGACGGCCAGGTAGCGGTCCACAGCCATGGAGGCCAGAAGGAAGGTCTCGGTGATGCCCAGAGAGAGGGCGATGTAGAGCTGAGCCCCACAGCGAGCAAAAGGAAGCGCCCGCCTCTGGACTAGCATGTGCGCCAGGGCCTGCGGCACAGTGGTGCTCACGTAGGACACATCCAGAAGAGCCAGGTGAGTCAGCAGGTGGTACATGGGCCGGTGCAGCCGGATGTCCAGGAGGATCAGGGTCACCAGGAAGGCATTGCCCAGCAGAGTGGCCAGGTAGGAGGTCAGCACAGCAGCAAACAGGAGGGGCTGGAGGGCAGGGCTGGTGGAGAGACCCAGAAGGAGAAATTCAGCCAGAGTCGTCATGTTCCCCTGACCCATCCTGTGGAGACAAGGAGGATGGAGTCAGGGCACTGATGGTCACCCCTCCCCATTCTCTGTTCTCTTCTCTCCCCTCCTCTTCTGCCTTCCCTTCTCTGGTTAGCTGCCATAGCAACAAGAAACTCCTTAGCCTAGTAGTCCCTACCTATAATTTGGCTCCCATCTCCCGCTCTGGTCTTAATTTAAAATACTTCTTCATTCAGTTCTTGTTCCAGGTAAGGTTTCCTGCCACTGATTTTGTCTTCTTAGCCCCTCACCTTGACACAAGAGATCTGGAACATCCAGATTCCAAGATCCTGGGAAGGGAGCATAGAGGTGAAGAGAATAGAGATGGAAAGGAGAGAAGAGTAGGAGAGTGGGAGGAAAGAAGCAGGAGGGGGGAAAGCTGAGAAGGCCTATCTTTGTTTCCTGAACCCCCACTTTTCCTCAGAGCATTCCCAGACCATCTCTAGTGGGGAGGACACTGTGTGCTTCATATCTGGTCTGTCTTTAGGCACTTGTGTATGTGCATTGTGCTCCTCATAGCCATAGGAACTGTCCCCAGGGAATAAAAGAATGGGCAGATGGCACTGCTGTGGTGCTGTCCATGGTCTAGGAAAGAACATGGAGAATGGGGGAAATGCTGCAGTACTGGGAAAAGCTCAACACTGGGCTTTTTATTTCAAATGAGGGAAGAGATGAATTCAGCAGGTTCTAGCCTTGTATGCTTAACTTTTATTTGTGCCAAAATTCTCAATTCTCTAATTAAAAGGCTAGTGAGTGAACACTTGACACAACTTCACCAAGGGCAAGTTATTATACCACAGTAATGATTAGCTTTTGTGACAGAACTGCTAGCCAGGTGGAACAAGAAAGAACTGATATGGTATTAGAAAATCATGTGACAAAGACTTTCATACATCTCTGGTGGATCAAACAGAGAAATGCGAGCTAAATGTTAACACAACTATGAATTCTGATGTTTCCTAAATGACCAGACTCAATATCATCATAAGGATCTGATGTCAGCTTAGAAGGAGGTTTGTAGAGGAGGGTTTTAGAAACCTTTAATTCTCTGCATTCAACATCTTAGTAAAGACTTGGATAAAAGTGTATATAGCAGGCTTATGACACAATGTTGGGATGAATAATTACCATTTGAGAAGGCAGAAAAGAGCCAAGAAGTCTTGAAAGTTCAAAATGTTAGGTTGAAACTAACAAGATGAAATTTAATAGGAAAAACATAAAAGCTTAAAAAATTAATTTGGAAGCACAATGGGAGAAGCATAACTAGAAAGGAAAATATTTTTCTGAAAACTTTCTGGAGTATTTATTGAACTATAAGCTTAATATCAGATGACATGGATTGTTTTTGTTGAGTCATTTTTCAGTCATGTTCAACTCTTCATGACACCACTTGGGTTTTCTTGGCAAAGGTACTAGAACAGTTTGTCCTTTCTTTTTCCAGCTCATTTTACAGATTGAGGAAAGTGAAGCAAATGGGGTTAAATAATTCACACAAGATTATACAACTGAGAAGTGTCAGAGGCCATATTTGAATTCATGAAGATGAATTTTCCTGATCCACACCCAGATTCCTCTGTTGACCATAGAAAATGCAATTTAAAAAAATCTTAGACTTCATTGAAACGAATATCCAAGACTAGTAAGATGCTGTTGCTGTTGCTGCTGCTGGATCTTGTCTTTCAGATCATACCTGGACCCTTGTGTTCAGTTCAGGTGCAATGTTCCAGGAAGGATATTGATATTCTACAGAAAAGGGCATACAGGGAGATTAAAGGTCATGACACATGAGAATGGATTGGATGATGTAGGATGTTTAGCCTGGAGAACAGCAATTTTTTCTTGAGGGGAAGGAGAGACCATAGAATGTTTTCAAACATTTATTTGAGTGGCTGCCACATGGAAGAAACTTATTCTTTGCCTCAGGAGGCAGAAGTTGTCATATGTTATAACTGGGCAATTTAGGCTTATTATAAAAGGAAAAAAGAGAAAAAACTTTTTTTTTTAACAACTGGAGCTCTAAAAACTTAAAGTGGAATATCTTTGGATGTCATGAGTTCTCTTTCACTGGAAGTCTTTGGTTAAAGGCTAGCTGACCCCTTATTCAATGTCCAAATTTTTTTGAAAAAATTTTTTTTTTATATTTAGAGGAGATTCTTTTTTCCAGGTATAGGTTGTATTTATTGCTCACTGATTTGTCCCTTTGGACTCTGAGATTATCTCCTATCCCACAGTCTTTCCCTATCCAGGACATTGCTTTGCTATAATTCAAAATCATCTTCCTAATGCACAGATGTAATGGACTTGACCCAATAGAAAAAGTATTGTTTTTAGTATCAAAGATCTTGAGTTCAAATCTGCCTCTGACACTGCCTGTATGATCTTGGACAAATCATAATAGTAGGAACTTAATAAATGTCTATTGATTGATTATGAATTCTCCCTACCTTCTAATTTCTCTTTTATTCTAACCTCTTCATCTCTTCTGCTTCTTATCTTTCATTTCTACATGTTTCTCTTTCTATTTGATCTATCTCATCTCCATATTCTCTCTCTCTCTCTCTCTCTCTCTCTCTCTCTCTCTCTCTCTCTCTCTCTCTCCTTTCTCTCCCTTTATCATTTCTCCCAACTCCTTTCTTCCCTAGGTTCAAAAATATTCAATAAGCATTTATTAAGTGCCTAATGTATGAAAGACTTTGAGATACAAAGATAAAAGAAAACAATTACCTATCCTCAAGAAGCAAATATACTTCAGAGAGTGGAACCAAGATGGTACAGAGCAGACATGATTTTCTGTAAGTTCCTTTAACCTTCTCTCAAACCAACAGCAGATTAAGCCTCTAAACTGGTTTTGGAGTGAAAGAATCCACAAATATTTGGAGTATAACACATTTCTAGAAGAAGTTACCCTGGAAGAACTTCAGAACAAGTCTTTTCAATAGGATAGGGAGATGGTCTGTCAAGCCCAGACAGCAGCATGAGGAACCTGGGCCAAAGAGCTGAGGTGGGAGTCAGAGCATTACAGTTACATGCATCTGGTAATTTTCTGGGAGCCTCTTAGGCCATCCTGTCCTGGTTGCAAGCAGGTGGTTTGGAAGATTTGCTACAAAAGGCAAATTGTAAACCACTGAGCCCGGAAAGAATGCAGGACCTAGCTGCCATTACACAGCACTGGAAATCAATCAGCAGAATTGTCCCAGGACAAATTAAAGCAGCTGTTGCTCCTTTGCATTGAACAAACCTCAAACCTTAAAAAAATGAATAAAAAAAGAACTCTCATCATAGACAGCTTTTGTGGAGAGAGAGAAGAACAGACTTCAAATCCTGAGATTCCTAAAGGCAAAGCAACTCCAGATGAAGCCCTAAAGGGAGACATGAGTTGGTCCCCATTTCACAAGAAAGAGACAAAACAAATGCCTGGATGTATAAATATAAAAGTAATGTCAGGAGGTGATGACATTGAAAGTTACAAAATACACTGAAGCCATGAAAATATAGATTTATCTGGAATGAATTCATAGACTCAAACTTGTCTTCAAGTCAAAGGGGAAATCTTTATTATAATGCAATAAGGCAGGCTAAGTTCCCTAGCAGAACTCTCAATTAACAAAGGAAGAGATAGGACCTTTTGTGGGAAAGGACCTAAAGTAAGACATGCTAATTGTATATGTCAGTAAATCAACTGGTGGACTTGGTCATCCTGTTTGTACAAGTTAGCTTTAGGAGTTGACATTCTTAGCTTAATTTACAGATTGCATAAGGTAATTAGAGCATCAGTACAGGATAATTCTGTACAAGATAATTCTGTCAGTTCAAGGTAATTTTATAGGTCAGTTTCTTCCTCACTGGGACCTACTCAAGTTACTGTGAGGCTGTCCAGGAACATGGTCTTTTTCTGGAGTTCATTCATCCCATCAGAGGAAGAGACTACTGTTTATTAAAGGAAATCAGGAAAGGCTTCTCTTTGGCAATGGCAACTGAAGCAGAGATTTCAAAAGGTGGGGATGAGGAGGAAGTTCATTCCAGGTAAGGGGAAAGGGGATGCTGCAAAGGTATAGAAAAAGAGGATGTAAATTTAATTCAGGAAATAACTTACAGTCAATCCTCTGGATCTATAGGGACAGTAAGACTTTTTATTGACCAAAATTCAGCACAAAAGTAAAGGGATTTTGCTGTTGACAGATATGTATGATGAGGTTAGGAATATGATATAAATAGATGAAGAACAATTGTCTCCTTAGCTCATTTTTGGTTCTTGTTCAAATTTATTTGCATACTAAGCCAGAGAGAATCTTGGGAACATCTTATCTAATTTAAATTAGGTAGTTACCTACAATGGAGAGCTATACTTTTATGCCCAGCCATAGAGATGGAAAATTTAAAAAAAATAGAAAGGACTATATTACTCTAGGAGTTTTCTATATGGTTTTTGTTAGCTATGGAGTGTAGCTATAACTAAAGAGCTATCAGGCTCTCCTTTTGAGGAAAGATTTTGGCTATTCTATCCTAGTTGTTCATTCTTCATTCTCCAGGGTGACCAATGGCATATGGAGGGCAATGTCTTGACTTGCAAGTGAATTGGATTTAAATGAGGCAAAACTGTGCAAAGTTATTAGCTTCACACTTTCCTCCAGAGTCAATGGAAGCCAGTGGCAAGACGTAGATTAGGATGACTGCCCCAGATGCAGTGGGAGACCTTGACCTTTTTAAGTTAAAGCCTTTCCCAGGTGTCATTTTGTCTGAGGCAATATTCATTCAGTGGTTAAGTCTAGGTAAGAACAAGTCAAAGAATGGCCTAGTTTGCCTTCACAAAAGAATCTATTTGGGAAGGGAGATCTTTAGAGTTTTCGGCTAAAACAGAAATAATTGCTATTTATACTCATTCTGAGCCAACAAAGCACAAATAGTAAGCAAGTGAAACTAGGTCTGGGACTTTATTATTGGCCAGTCAGTGAGAACCAGTGATTTGGGTTTAGAGGCACAGTCTAGTAGCTTCATTTGAATTCCAATGGACTTTATCAAAGCCTAGTTTTTCAGAGTTCAGTTCAATAAATCACAAAACTACAAGACACAAAAAATTATCCCTTTTTTTGGGGGGGGGATAGAATAAGTAGAAAAGAAAAAAATCTAGCCTCCAAGCTCCAAGATAGCTTGGGAAGTGTACCAATTAAAATTTCTAATAGATTGGAACTGAGAAGCCCTGAAAAGCCCAGTGCATGGACCTGAAGAGATAAGCCCAGAAGCTAATAGCAGGGAGAAGTCAACCAAGCAACTTTTGGGATTAGATCTTTCAGAGACTATGGAACACAGCCTAAGAGAGACTACATGCCTAGGAATTTCCAGCAGGCACTGTGGGGTCTTAGTATTGAGCTGAATAGCCATGCTCAGGAAGTAATAGGAAGAGTGTGAGCAGTGCCCCAGATAAAAATCGAAATGGGTGAACGATGGAAATACAAAATCAATCTAGAAAGGTAACTTTCAGTGTCATCACTTCCCAGTGATGAAACCCTGGGTTACTAGGTAGGGTTGGCAGTGAAAAGTATTTATTCCCTGTGATAAGCAGGGAAGGGCACTGATGGGGATCAGTTTAAACTTATAGTCCCACCCTATGTGGAGAGCTTGGGTAGCCAGACCTTGCTGTGTCCAATCAGAAATCCAAGTCATGTCAAACCCCCAAGGTTAAATTTCCCCTCTAAATCTATAGATTTAGTTTGTCAGTAAAGGGCATGCTCCCATCCCATGAAGAATTCTTTTCCTCCTGGTTAATTGTAAAATCTGCTAGATAACTTGTCTTTTTCCTTGTTAATAGTTAAAACCTCTTCATTGCTAACTATATGCTTTTCCAACTCTTACTTTATATTTACTATTCGTGGAGAGAATGGCCATTGTGAATTCTTCATATGACCAAATCCCAACATTTGGTGCTTACATTAATCCCAATATTTGATGTGCTGAACCTCAAACTCATCATTTGTACCTAGGAATTGCCATCCTGAATACATCATCAGGATAAGGAGTCTGTATCTTATCCCAGAGGAAATTGGGATGATAGATTATGGGGCAGGGGAGTGACATTAGCCAATCCTATGTATTAGCAAGATGCATTTGCCAGCTTGTGGAAGGTAGATTAGAAAAGAGAATAAAATCAGGAAAGTATTATAATATTTCAGGTGAGGAATCTGAAGTAGGGTAATATGAATGAAGAACAGAGGTTTGAAGTGAGATATGTTTTAGAGATAACATTGATCAGACTTTTACTTCATCTTCTCAAAACTCTCAGAGATCCCAAATATACTCTTTATTTTAACAAATGTACATGCCCTAAGTATATGATTTACTTTTTTGAATAAAGTCTGGAAGGTTTTTTTTAAGCTGGAATAAATGCTTTGTGAGAGAGGAAACATATCAACTCACATTTTAGCATGGATTGATTTCTTAGCTTAGTGGTCTAGAACCATATAGAATGTAGTTTTATGGACATTTAGAACACAGAAGATGAACTGTTAAAACAGAGGGTGAAGTGGTAAAATAGTTATCAGGAATGGCAAATAGAAATATTTGGGAAAGAAATTGATTTTAAAAGAATATTAAATAAAAATATAGCGATTCAGAGATTCATTCACTTTACGACAGAGAGTTTATGTCACAGGCATCCATCATATGTAAAAAAAGTTTGTTATTTTATTTTATGAACAATTAACAAGGGGAAGAGGAGTTCCTTATTGGAAAACACATTTAACCAGGACAAAGAAGCCATTAAGGGGAAGACATTATAACGTAAAAAACAATATCTCAAGGTGAGCTAGTTCACAAAGGAGTTAATAAAGGTCTACAGTATGAGCAGATCTTTTATAGGGGAAATATAATTCTGGAGGTTGACACCATAACTTGAAAAGTCTCAGGGGAGGAAGGAGAAATAAAGGCAGGAACAAGGATGTATATTGACATACTGAGACTATCTTAAAAGATATTCTAGGAAACCTGAGTTTCACACATTATGTTTGAAGTACTCATTCTATGCTTAACCAGACAGTCTGGGAATTGTAATTGATAATAGAACAGAATGATCTTGCTCTGGCAATTTTCTTTGATTGTTGTGACTATCTTTAAAGATGCTCACTAGACAGTCTTAGGAAACCTAAGTTCCCAGGATGAGCATTTTAGAATTTCCTGACCAGAAGACAGAATAAGCTGGTTTCAGAAATCATATCAGAAGGAACCCCAAGAATGTAGAATGCAGAAGATCAAAGCTCTGAGAGACTTTAGAACAGAGGATGTCAATGGTAGGAGTCACCCTTAGAATGTAAGATGTCAGAGCTTGGAGGTTTCTTAGAACATGTTCTTAGAACAGAGTTGGTGGGGACCTTCATTTAGTGGCAGAGTGGAAACAAGTCCAGAGAGACTCATGAGTTGCCCCAAATCTACAAGGAAATATTTGATTCCCCACTGAATCCCAGGAAGTCACTTTCCTCATTCCTCCTGTCAGGCAAACCTCTCCTTGATTCTATTGATTTGATCTATCCGTGTAAATTGACATCCCTTTATTATTCTCTCCTTCACTAGATGGGCCATATTTACTCTACCACATGCTGTCTTTTTTGTTGAACATGTCCCTTCCAGATGCTGCCTGATAGAAGCATAGTGATATGGTTCATAAGATTTTATTAATTATAAAAAGAATCTTGAAGTCTATAACGTGGCTTTTTTGATAATAGCAAAGTACTGTAGATAACTCATGTTCACGTGACAGGGAAATGACTGAAAAAGGCATATCAACATGGTGAGACTGCATCTTCAAAAATGGAGGGAAAGTCAAGAACAAAAAGACATAGGGAGCATGTGAAATGCTGTTGACACAGTTCTGGCTTTGCTCTTTACATCTGTGTGAACTTGGACAAGACATCTCTTTGGGTGTCCTCATATGTATAAAATTGTAGGATTAAATTAAATGATCTCTCATTTTTCTGTCAGTGTTTAATTTATGACCATTTATCCATCCATCTGTCCATTCACGCATCCAGTAAGGATTTATTGTGTCTACTACATGATAGGTGCTATGGTAAATATTGTAATTAAATGAACTTAGGAATTTCTGATTTCAAATTTATAGGTATAGGAAATATTCATATTTCCCACTTTATTTGATGGTCCCTTTGAGTTACTATGATCATTTTTTTTGGGGCAGGTGCCAGAGTTTTGCTGCTTGAGCTTCTCAGATTGCTGGGCTGGCCTGCAGATGAGATACAGCTTCCTTTGTGTCTGTGCTCAGAGGACTTCCATCAGGCTGGGGTGCCAGATCATGTTTTCTCCAACATAACCTTTGAGAACCCCAGCTTGCTTCCATGCCATGATGGAGAATCAGAGGGATTTTGATGAAGACAGAAACCATTTGGTCCAAGAAATCTCTCCTTAGAAATTAGTAACTAGTGGCATAGGGGAAAGCACATTCAACTTAGAAGCAAGAGATCTGAGTTCATCTTTTCTATATGAATTATTTCCCTTCTCTCATTTATTCAGTTTCTTTGTCTATAAAAGGAGGAGGGTGGACTCTGTGACTTTTAGGATCTTTTCTAGCTCTAAATGTTTTAAAATCTGAATTTAACATTGTTCATTATCTGAGCAACTTCCCCTGATCCTTATTGGGATGGCCTAGTCTCATCATTTTGGGTTATTACCTAAGTTTGTGATAGATAGCATGGGTATCCCCATCTTCTTCCTGGACTGCCTCTGTTCACCTCTTAGCTTATCTGACTTAACTGAGGGTTACAGTGAGAGTTTTGACCTCATCTCTTCATCAGAGAACCCTGTCCTGGTCCTGCCCAGGTGTTTGCCTATCTCCAAATGATCCCTCTACTAATAGTTATATCCTTGTACCCCCTTACATGTGGCCTCTGGGAAGGAGAATGTCCACAAGAAACAGGATTCTGAAGGATTTGAACGATTTACAGTTTCAGAAACCTATGGATGAGGGTGGAATCTTCCTCCATCAGTGTGATATGAACTATCTTCCCCTGTCAAGAAAAAGCCTGTCTGGCAATTATTAGATACAATGAATTCCCAGACTATCCTGTTGGTATAGAACGAGAAGATGGAACTCTTTTGTTTATCCCACAAGCCTCTGCATCTTCAGACAGGTCTGGGACCAGGTGCATCATTCTGGCTGGAATCGCTGCACTGGCTCCTTGGCACTTCCTCTCCTCCTTGATGCCCCCTCCCTCTTGAGTTCATCTCTTTACACTTAGGAAACCCCCAAGGCTAGATTTCCCTCTATAAAAAGATGATCTTATGATGACGAGCTTTGCTAAGTTCTTTTCAGAACTAAGCCCACTATGAGTTACTATATTTTCCCCCTCATGGAGCCTTCCCTTTAATGGTACTTTTCTACTTACTCTGGCACGTCAAACATTCTATTCAATGGCTTATTTTCACTTCATGGAGTATTTCCTTTCTCCTGGTTAATTGTAAATTCCCCTGAGAAACCAATCTTTTTTCCTGCTAACTCTATGCTCTCCCAACTTTATTTCATATTTATCACTCCTGGTGCCTATTTTATCTCCTATTTTTGTCTATCACTTGTTCCCCCAAATAAATCTGCTTTTTGGCAAAGATAGGGGGCATTGTAAATTTGTCACATATTTATTTTGAACTCGATCTCATCAAATGCAGAGCAAAAATCTATTTGCAACTTTATAAATAAGTGTCAAGGTATTTTCTAAGACAAAAGAGGTTAAGCAGTTTTTCAGTCACTCAATTCATGTGTGTCCAAAGTTGGACATGAACCCATTTCTTATACGCCAAATTTATCACCTATTTGTATTCAAGCTCAACAAATTATTTGGGAAACGAACATGTTTAACCTATATTGGAATATTTGATGTCTAGGGGAGGAGGAGGAGGGAGGGAAAAAAATTTCAAACGCAAGATTTTGCATGGGTAAATGTTGAAAATTATCTTTTCATGTATTTTGAAAAATAAAGAAAGCTATTATGTAAGGCAAGGTAGGGACAAATATTTGAGCAGTGATGAAATTCCATTTTTATCTTTCTCTAAACAGGAATGGAAGCAGTGGATACGAAAAAATGAGGCAGGGATACTTAGGAGTCATGGGGTGAAAGCTTTAGAGTATGCATAGCAAAGTAGAAGGGCCATCCTTCCCTTTCTTCCCCTGATCCAGGATCCCCCAGCTCCTAGCTTTAATCAAGGACATGGTTTATCTCCCCAGAAGTGGCACCCCTTCCCCACTTCCACATGTGTTTATATCCATTTGTAGCATACACATTTTGACAGAACTGAACTTACTAGACTTGTCTCTTTGCACCCTCAGTGTGGACTTACCTCCTTCTCATGCCCTTTAGGATCAGACCTCAGTTTTTCTTCAGCCAACAGTGTTAACTCTTTAATTCCCACCTCAGCATCTTGTGCTATCACATCAGAGGGTTGTGACCATGTAAGAGGCAAGAGTAGATAAAGAATGATACCCAGAGCCAGGGAGGGGAGAGACAAAGGGATAGTTGATTTTCCCTTAGGAGAACCCAAGAAGGGGTAGTATGTCTGTCTTCTCTTCCCCCCTCACTTATGGTACCATCCTATTTCTCCTGGGTCAGAGAATGTTGCTTCCATCATCAGCTTCCTTGGGGACTCCTAAAGTATCTCTGTTAATGAAGCTGGGAAGGTGAGACTTGTGCCCTTGAGCCCAGGCCTTGGTGTGCCACCTTGGCCCCAGTACATGTCCTCTTGGGGATGGGAAATGAGAAAGTGGTGAATGGTGGAGTTTTTTGTGTAGTCTAAATCATGGGATTTCATCAAGTTTCTTATGTACTGAAGAGTGTATGTCAACAATTAATCTAGAGAGAGAGAGAGAGAGAGAGAGAGAGAGAGAGAGAAAGAGAGAGACAGACAGAGAGAGAGAGAGAAAGAGAGAGACAGACAGACAGACAGATGGACAGACAGACAGACAAGGCAAATACATTGTAAAGCATTGTACAGCAATGAAGGATTGGGGCAACCCAGGTGACTGGTATAACAGTTATGGTCATGGGAGTCTAAAGGAGGGTGAGATACAGAAAGGGGTGTCTAGTGTGAAAAAAGTTATGGAGGATGACGATTCCTGATCAGATCAGGAGGTTGGTCAACAAGACCACATCTGCAATTGTGCTCATTTCAAGGATGTACTTGATAAAAAAGTTTTGTTCAGATAAGGGGCTGGGAACCAAGATAATGAAGGGAGTGGAAATCAAGCTTTATGAGAATCAATAGGAAAGGTGGATCTTTAGGCCAGAGAAGAGAGGAATGAAGACAGACATGGGAGATATTTTTGAATATCTGTAAGATTTCATGTAGAAGAGTTCTTTTGCTTATTTGACTTGCCCAAGAAGAAATAATGAGGAGTAATAGGTAGAGGATGCAGAAAGACCAAATTGGGCTTAGTAGAAGGAAAAGCTTCTGAATAATTTGAGTTGTGCCAAAGTAGAGTGGGATTCCTGGTCTGTACCTTCAAATGGAGGTTGGACGACCATTTGCCAGTGACATTGTAGAGGGAGGTTTCATAATTTCAGTACAGGCTTGGCTAGAACACTAGAACACTTTTGAGGTCCATTCAGATGACTCTGAAATTCTAAAAGGCCTGTTCAGTCTCCATGAGAAAAGTGACATCATGCTTTGCATGTCTTGATTCTTGAATTTTAAAAAATCCCACTTTTCAAGTCCTTTTTATCCTAGGGCTTTCACCTTTTTTCCTCTTTATCCTACAGCTGTATTTTTGTATACGTATTGTTTATTGTCTCCCCAATTAGATTATGAGCTCCTATAGGGCAGGGACTGTTTTTTTTTTTTTTTTTTTTTTTTTTTTTTTGTCTCTTCTTGTATCCTTAGTGCTTTTCACAATGCCTGGTGCAGTAGATGCTCACTAAATATTATTGACTGACTGACTGACTAATGAAACTGTGATGAAGGTGTATTTTCTCCAAGAATGCAAATTTTAGCTTACCCATGTCTTCTCATTCTGAGAATCTTTTTCATGTCTTTCTACAAATCACCAAAGTTCATACAGCAACATGCAGTATTTTTTCTTGACATTTTATACCAGTGAAGTAGATGAGCTGACCACATTTTATGTTTGCTTCATGACTGAGGCATGCTTCTTCCTTTTTGCATTTATCCTTTATAGTAAGAATATCAATACAGATGTGGCTCAGTTTCCCTCATAGTTTGCCATTCATTGATCACTGTTTATGGAACTAACATTCAAAATTAAGTAAACAATTATAGATGGTCTAAAAATTGCATGATTTTAAATATCCTAGGTTCCTTTTCCTTCACTTTGGTTACCATCTCTGTGGAAGCACAAAAACTCAGGGCCTTGTTGTGTTTTTCTCTAGATACTTAGTTTTTGTGGCCAAAGAATTCATCATCAATGAGTCAACATTTTGGTGATAAGATTCTCCTTACTGTGGTAGATTGGTCCTTGGGAATCACAGTCTATTGCTGGGATCATACTTGAAAGTTTTCCGGTGTGAATGAACCTTCTAGAGCTGGTGCACCAGTAGGTTTAGCTTTTGAGAACCCAGGTTACCTACCCGGTATAATGAGATATCTGAGTAAGGCTTGGTGGTGGCTTTGTGTATGACAGTTGTTTAAGAAATAATTATTAAATTGAATTGAGTTGGATGTTAAGGATGTTGAGTTTTAGCTTGGTAAAGAACATGGCATTTTAAGTTAGGAAACAGGGTAATGAGTAGATTTATTTGTTTACAATGTTATATCATTTGATAGAATAATGAACGATAATATTGGGAATGTAACTTGGGTCCAGACTCTCAGGATCCTTGAGTGGCCCTCAACCACTCAAACTTTTTTTATATGGGTTTGAATTTGAGCTTGTCAGTTATGGGGAATATTTGAAATTTCTTGAACAATGGGGCAGCTAGGTAGCACAGTGGATAGAGCACCAGCCCTGAAGTCAAGAGGACCAGAGTTCAAATATGATCTCAGACACTTAATACTTCCTAGCTGTGTGACTCTGGGCAAGTCACTTAACCCCAAGTGCCTCAGCAAATTAAAAAAAAAAGAAAAAAACGAAATTTCTTGAACAGCAAAGATATTAGATCAGATTCATGTATTGAAAGACAGATCTAGCAGAAGGGATAGGGTGAATTAGAAGAAGAAGAAATTGTATGCAGGGCTATTGCTATTTACCAAAAGGCATTAAGGTTTGTTGGGAACAGTGAGGTAGGAAATGGGCAAATATGTGATGAACTTATATGTGCTAGAATATAAAGATCTTCAAAACCCAAATGATCTTCTGACCATCTGACTGACTTCCTTCCTTTTATCTGTAGCTTAAGAGTTCTGGAGGCTGCTGCTACTAATTCAGTCACCCTTGAGGCCTACTACTAGTTTGCTGGGTTTAGTCTATCCCGGATTGCACTTCACTCTCACCCTAGTGAGCTAGACTTTTCCTGCTGACCTTCTACGTTTTATTTGGCTGGAAAATTGCTTCACTCCATCCTTTTGTTTGTTCTGCTACTCCAGAATTTCTTTGAGGTGTTATTTAATGTTTAAAGGGGAATTTGAGAAAGTTCAGATGAGTTATTACTACCTTTACTATGCCATCCATCATCCACTTTCTGTAATAGTGACTTTCTTGTCATCAAAATTATTTAAGCAAAGATTGGATAAACACTAATAGGGGATATGGTATAAAAAGTTTCTGATAAGGTATAGTTAGTAAATTTTCTCTGAGGTAACTTCCAATTCTTAAGTTCTGTGATTCACTGATTTGACTGATTCCTTTTTGAGTATATATCCCACTGAATACATTTTTCTTTGAATTATAAGCTGGCTTTCTAGGGAGGTCATGGTCTGGAATTTTGATTGACCTCTATGGATTAATCTCTCTGATGTGATGGAGATTTGGTAGCACCCCATGTTTTTTGATACAGTCACATATTTTTTGGTTCAGGGCAGGAAACCACATAAAGTGGAAGGGGGAGAAGGTAATTAAAAATGAAGAAGAGGTTGTAATCAACTTAGTTATGGTAGGAAAACTTGTTTTGACCAAAAATTATCAGGCAGATGTTCTTGAGCAGTGATGGTAGAGGGAAGACTTAGGAAGAGGGTAAGACATTTTTTCCTCCATGAAAGAATATGAATTCAGACAGTAACTATCCCTGGATTCAACAATAGGAATCCTTAAGATGAGAGAAGATAGGAGTTCTCTGTCAGTGGAAAGTGGAAAAAAGAATTTCCAGATTATGTCATTTTATGGAAAAAGAACAAGAATCTTTGCATAATGCAGAATCCTTAGAACAAGGGGAATGAGTTAAGGGAAGATTTAAAGGAAATTCTGAGGCAATGAAAAGAGGGCTACCAGGTAGCAATAACAGAGTGGTCACTGAAGAAACTGGAAGTCTACCTACATTATACATATTTCCCTATTTATGTTTTCCATTTACTTCTTGCCACCTGACAAGTTTGATTTCCATTTCTATTTTCCTTGCACATAAAAAGTTTATATTCAAAATGCTTCATGGATATCTTAATTGCTGCTAGATGAGTTAACTAAAGTATTCTAGAAATGAACAGTATATGGGGATACAAGTGACTTACTGATTGTCCAAGATTGACCCTACCCTGTCTGTCTTCATTTAACACATGCTTCCAAAGACTAGCTTGTGTAGAAAGATGTCAGGTGGGAATAGGAAATAGACATGGAAGTGAGTGAGGAAGGTAGGAAGTAGAAGAGATAAGAAATTAAGAAGAAAGAATAATTGGGCAGGAGATAATAGGAAATGAAGAGATAGAGATGCGAAGTGGGCAGGGGGGAAAAACAGGAATTTGCTAAAATGGGACTGAAAGTAGGAAGAAAAGTAGGGAAGGAAAATTAGCTGGGCTAGAATTAGGCAGGGGAACAGAAGTAGGCATATGGAGAGAAGAAGTGCAAAAGGGTAAACTTAAGCTGAAAAGGCTTTGATGTGTTGTTTATTTGTGACTGTGCTTCTCTTTAATGAATATGATTCTGCATTTCCATGTTTTATATCTTTATCTCTCCTATAATAAAAGTTTGAAAGGATTTGAACTAGATTGTAGAAAATAGGAAGTGGGTTGAGGAAGACAAATAGATGGCAATAAATTTTCAGAGAATGGGAAATTAGCAGACAGAATAATAGTCAGCCAGGAATATCAAGAAGGAGGCTAAAGAACTTAGTGAAATTAAGGCAGAAGTGTCTAGAGGAGAAGAGGGAATGAAGAAGGTGAGAGAATGTCTCATTTTGCTGGTAGAACTTAGTCATGAGAGTGACTTCTAATTGATTATATTTGATTAAATCTGAACCCCACCATCACAATTCCCTACTTTCATATTCAGTTCAGTAATCCAATAAACATTGTGAAGAACCCATTATGGGCCAGGCGCTGTGCCCCAAATCCTCAAGTTTTTATTTAATTTAATTTGGGAAACATGAATTTACTATTTTCAGAAGACTTCCTGAGTTAGATTAGATAAAGATGCTGGGAAAGCATGAAGCTGGAAATATGGAGGAGCTCCTGCAGGGCAAGACAATTTTCCTTTAATTTTCTTGGCACTTTCAATGTCAAAGGCAACATCTATTCAGAAGAATACTGGGAGGTAGATGGTGGCAGGAAGATGGAGTGGATTCTAATGGTAAGTTTGGAATCAAGGAGCAGGAAGAGAGAGACAATCACATTGCCTGAAGGTAGTATGGGGCCATGTGATCGAGAGGAAAGATTTATTTTTCATGCCATAATGCTGGACCCAAGTTTTTATGAATTAGGTCATTCAACTGAAATTTCATTTGACAGAATTTCAAGTACTTGCCCAGTTTTCCTCCCATGATGTGTATCGTTCCCCCTCTTGAGACCACTTTCTCAATTTGATCTTGTACATAGAAGTTGGACAAAAGGACAAAAGGACAGCATATTGCTGCTTACTTCCTTTAGGAGTCTATGCAAGATAGTGCTATTTTCTAATATGTAAGACAGTATTATTTTCTAATATTATTGCTCATGATCTCCTCATTAGTGTCTTTTCTATTAATTATCAGCCAGAGTAATATGACCTTTAGAAAGGACAATATTGTAGAAATAGATATTGCCTGGGCAACTTGATCTTATATCGATGTTTATATATTCATTGATTTAATCAAGATAATGTGAAATTTATATTTAAAAACAAACAATCCACAAACCTTGGTAGGTTACAAGGGCAAAGTGATAAGTTTTTTAGGAAAAATTACTTAATATGTGGATGATATGGAGTTGGGAGAAATAATTAACACATTGGTCAGCAGAATCATTATCCAAAATGATTTTAAGTGATAGGACAAATTGAATAAAAAATGAAATGTTATTGTGATGAAAAGTAGAGACCTATACTTGGGAAAAATAACTTCACAACTCAAAATGCAATGTCATTATTGATTAGAAAAATCCAAATGAAAATTACTCCGAGGTATCACTTCACACCTATCAGATTGGTTAACTTGACAGAAAAGGAAAATAACAAATGTTGGAGGTGATATGGAAAAATTTGGACATTAAGGTACTGTTTGTGGAGTTGTGAACTGATCAACCATTCTGGAAAGTAATTTGGAATTATTTCCAAAGTACTATTAAGCTGTGCATACCCTTTGAACTAGTAATACCACTACTAGGTTTGTATTTTAAAGAGAGAAAAAATTTTAAAAGACCTAAATGTACCAAAATATTTATAACACTTCTTTTTATGGTGGCAAAGAACTAGAAATTGAGGAGAGCCTCCATTAATGGAGGAATGGCTGAACAGACTGTTTTATATTATTGTGATGGAATACTATTATGGCATAAGAAATGATGAATAAGATATTTTCAGAAAAAACCTGGAAAGACCTACATGAACTAATGAAAAGTTAAATGAGCAGAACCTGGAGAATATTGAACACAGTAATTGCAACATTATACCATCAATTGTGAATGACTTAGCTATTCTCAACAATATAAAGATCCAAGAGAATTCTAAAGGACCTATTATGAAAAGTGCTATCCACTTCTAGAGAAAGAATTGATGGAATCTGAATGCATATTAAGGCATGTTGTTTGCGGGTTTATTAACTTTATTATTATTGCGTTTTTGGGAGGTAGGTGGGTGTTTTCTTTCAAAATATGACAAATAGGGAAATAAGTTTTGCATCATGTATAACCTTTACCCAATTCCTTGCATTCTCAATGGGGGAGTAGGAAGGGATTGTGGGAGAGAATTTAGAACTCAAAACTGTAAAAAACAAAACAAAAAGAACCCCAAAAGCCCAAAGATTAAAACTTGTTTTTACATGTAAATAGGAAAAATAAAATATTAAACTTTAAGAACTTAAAAGAAAATGTAGAAGTTGAGAGGAAGAAAATATTAGTGTGTTCTGAAAATTTGGGGGATGGTTTCATGGTTCTGGTGAGATAACCTAAACTTTGAAAATGGTGTGTCTGTGTGTGTGTGTGTGTGCTTATTTCTCATTTAATAGGTCCGAGAACCATTATAACTATCAGACACCAAGATTTGATCAGTTTGATCACAAAGTTTGAAGATTATACTTCATTTTTTTAGGGGGGAGGGAGATTCCATTTTATTATTCTTCATTTAGTAAGAAGCACCCATCTTGTGAATAATCAGAATAGATGATACATGTGTCAGCCATCTACTTCAAAATGGACCATGAACAGATGGTCGTCCTTCCTCTTATGGTGATAGAATCTTGTTCTCCTTTACCCTGCTCAGAATGGATGCTGACAAATAGGAACATATCCTGAAGAGGGAAGTCACAATAGTGAGGGAAATAGATTCTATGTAATGTGAGGACTAGTGGAAGGTCTTGAAGATTTGCCCTGGGAAAGAGGTAATATGGGGTAATATTTATCACTATCTAAGTAATTGATGCTCTATCATAAGAAAGAAAAATTAGACATATTCTGTTTGTGATCAGAAATTAAGAAACTAGAGCTTTGGGTGGAAGTTGTGGAGATGCAGATTAACATTTTGCAACAAGATCTTCCAAAACATCAATACTCTACCAAACTGGAATGAACTGTCTTGTGAAGAAGTAAGTTCCTCCATTTGTGAAGATTTATAAACAAAGGATGGTGGCTAGAAATGCTATAGATATAGTTTATATTTAGGGAAAGGGTAAATTGAAAGTACTGTTTCTTTTAGCTCAGATATTCTACATCTCTGCATGGGGGATGGAGAGGACTGCTAGAAATATCCTATTTGAAAGAATGCCTATAGTTTTGAAAAACTAGGGTTTCCAGATGCTTTTAAGGGCAGGCTCTAACATAAGAATGGGGAGCTGTCTGATGTGCTGACCAAATTGTCTAATGTGCTAACACTCAGGAGTTGCACCTAGGTAGGTATATGAGGACTTTTAATGTTTCAGAGAATACTCCAGGGAAAGCAAGAGAGATTAAAGTGCCAATTTTAAGAGAAGTGATGGTGCTTGTTTTGACAACTCCTTGAAAAGTAATCAAGAATTGTAACTTTCAAAGGCTCTGTCCTATTTTCATTAAGTTGTGTTTCAAAGTGTCATGGTCAGAGGTATTCTTCTAACTTCAGAATTTAGGGAATCCAGTGGCTGAGGTGTCCACAGTGAGTCCAGTATTAATATGGTGGTCACTCAGAAATAGGAGCTGATCTGACTGCCTAGGAAGGAGATAACTAGTCCATGTTGCAAAGAGCATACATCAAAGCTCCTATAATCGTCAATAATAGGTTTGGACCATTGATTGGCTGCTACACATCCAGCTTGGGGGATACATCCATCCATCTATCTATCTATCTATCTATCTATCTATCATCTATCCTGTCTGCCTCTTTATCATCTATCTGTCTATATCTATCTATTTAGAGATATTCAGTCCAAACTAACAAATAAACAAAGTGGAATAGAACAAATGATCCTGATAATTGAAGGAATTTTTGTAAAACCAATGATTGCCTTGATAACCACTGTCACTTTCATTTTCAGTAGTTATATTTTAACAACCTTTATTTAGGCTATCAAAAAGGGATCCAAAAATCTCTTACTAGGGGACATTCTTCTCTCCCAATAGTTTCTGTAAGGCCCCTTTCACGTCCTTGTTCCGAAGGCTATAGATAAGGGGGTTGAGCATGGGTGTAACAACGCCATAGAGCATGGCGATAATCTTGTCTCTGTCCCTGCTGGCTTTGTCCTGGGGCATCATGTACATGAAAATAGCTGTACCATAGAAGATGGTTACCACAGTGAGGTGGGAGCTACAGGTAGAAAAAGCCTTCTTTCTGCCCTCAGCTGAATTCATTTTCAGCACAGCCACAAGAATACGCCCGTAGGAGGTGAGGATGAAGGCAAAGGGTGCCAGTAGAGTTAGGAAACTAGTCACCATAATCCACAATTCGTAGGTTCGCAGATCATTGCAAGCTAGTTTGAGGATGGCCAGGAGTTCACAAGAGAAGTGGTTGATGATGTATCGGCCACAGAATTCTAATGGCATAGTTAGGACTGGCACCACAGTGAGAAGAAAAGCTGAGACCCAGGATGCTCCTGCCAACTGGGCGCAGAGCTCGGGACCCATCCTCACTGGGTAGCGTAAAGGGTCACCGATGGCTACACAGCGGTCATAGGCCATGACAGCCAGCAGAAGACACTCTACTACTCCCAGGTAGAGGCCCACACACATCTGGGTCCGGCACTGGCCCAGGGAGATGATGGGGATCTTGACTAAACAGTTAATGATCATCTGAGGGACACTAGCGGAAGTGTAGCAAATGTCCAGGAAGGAGAGATTGCTGAGGAAGAAATACATGGGGGTGTGGAGCCGGGAATCGTAGTGGATCAAAAAGAGAATGAGAATGTTCCCCAGCAAGGTGATGAGGTAGGACACCAGCAATAGGCAGAAAAAGATGACTTGAACTCTGGGGTATTCCGAAAGCCCAAGCAGAAGGAAATAGCTCACAGCTGTGTCATTTCTTCCATCCATCATGTTTCTTCTTTTCTTTTTTTAATCACTAAATGGAAAAACAACAGAATAAGCTTCATTGGATCACAAAGTGCTTTTCTCCTATCACAAGGTGCTCTTCTCCTATTACAAGGTGCTCTTTCCTTACATTTTGTATTTTCAGACCAGACCAGATAACATTGATCATTCACTGTATAATATTTGCTAAGTCTCTGGACTTCCATGAAATTTTTTACATATCCATAGAGTCTTCCTGAGGTGCTGAGGACAGAAAAATTTGTGGCCAATCATGTGGTGGCCATCCATGATGCCTCAAGGCCAATGGGGAAAGGGACAAAATACTTATGGAATATGGTTTTCTAATGATGGATTTCCACTCCATTGCTGAGTTTTTAATTGTGAATGTTCTTTCTACCTGGTAAGATCTGAAAAATTTTGTATTACAAAGAAAACATCTATGCTAGCCTTCACAGTTATGAGCTTTTCATAGAATTAAGGGCATCACAATAGTACAGCAATGAGTACTGACTATAGTTCAGATTGTTGTTAAGTTGTTTCAGTCAGACACTACTCATGATTCCATTGGCATAGATACAGCAAGCAAGAAGGCTTGCCATTTCCTTCTCCAGTTCCTGGAAAAAGTCAAGAGCCTCAGTTGCCTAAGTGCAGTTCCATTACTAATTTGTTGTAGCTTTGGGAAAGGCATCCTAACTCTCTGGGCTGGAGTTTTATTAGATGGTATCTTTAGCTCTGATACTCTATGACACAGATGATTCTATGTGAGCCACACCACAGCCTTCAGAGGGAGGAAGACAAATCACCAGAGGGAGGAGCACAAATGTTATCATCACCATGGTGCAGATGAGAAAAACTGAAGAGGAAATTTTGCCAGTGTGGTCATGGTAGAAGTGCAGTATTTAAAATGTATATTCTACTTTTCAAATCTGCTGTCTCCTTCATGTAGATAGAAACCTTTATCCGTATTGACAACAATTACAATTTAGAGAGGAAGAAACTTCCAATTGTCCCTTAACTAGGACACATTGTTCCAAGTCACTGGGGTACTCCTGGTCAAATGGGAGAATATTGGGCTTGGAGCAGGATTGAAGTTCTAGACTTAACTCATTGCTAATGTATAATATTCAACTCACCTACTCTTCCAGAGCCTCAATTTCCTCATTTGTCTGAATGCTAAATTTAAAGTCAGGAAGACCCTTGATAGAGTCATCTAACACTTGTCTACCTCAGTGTTCTAATTTTAAAAATGAGAATAATAACAATTACTTCCAAGAATTATTGTAAGGATCAAATAAAAATATATAAAGTAGGGGCAGCTAAATGATACAGTGGATCCAGTGCTGCCCTGGAATTCAGGAGGACCTGAATTTAAATCTGGCCTCAGATAATTAACATTTCCTAGCTGTGTGCCCCGGGGCAAGTGACTTAACCTCAGTTGCCTCAATTACACCCCCCCCCCAAATAAATAAACATTTAAAAATAAAAAAAGAAATATATCTAAAGCACATTGGAAATCATTAAGGTGTCATCCTCGTTCACCAATATTATTTAGTATAGAACTGCATTACTTGACAGGTTTTATTTTTGTGAAGAAAAGACAGTGAATTACAACCCTTACAATGTATAGAAATAGGCATTTTTATGACTAAATCATGTTCTCCCTAAATGAGAAGCCAGAGCTGTATTTGTTGTTACAAGTTCCCCCCCAACCATCACATGACCACTTCTGTCTCTCCCTTGACATTCTATGATGTCATCACTGATGCTTCAAAAAATTGTAGACAGTTTGTAACTGTATTAGCTCAAAGGAAAACCCAGGAGAACTGAAGGAACATTGATACAAAGGAATCAATTCGATCATTAACCAGCAGTACCCCGTTGGATGAGTCTCATTCATGATGACCAAAGGCTCATTCTGTTTCTGGCATTTCTATCTAGCAATCAGTGAAATGGGTCTCCATCAGTTAGAGCAAGAATGTTAATCAGAGAGGGAGGTTGTTCCATTAGACCCTGAAAGGGATTCATTTGAAAAGAAGCTTTTCCCTTGGATGAGCTTTGTGGGAAAGTCCCTGCCACTCTCTGGGCACAGCCTCATGTCTTGAGGCATCTAGGTGTTGCCACAATGGATTAAATGCTACAAACCTAGAGTCAGGAGCCCTGAGTTCAAAACCAGCCTCAAATGCTAGCCACAACTATCAACCAGCAACACCAAGTCATTGAGCCCCCGTGTAAGCTTCTTTTCAGCTCTTTAGAGCTATGACCATTTGATTCTCTAAGTTACAGGAAACTTGCAGGGAAGTTACAGATGCTGGCTCAATAGAAAAATTCTCAAGTAAGCATAGCTGGGGAGCAGGATCCCCCACAAGAGAGGGAGCTCTCTGCCATGAGACGGTGGCAGGTGTAGCTTCTATCAGGCTGAGGATGGATTCTTTAAGTATTGACATCTGTATCTAATGATAGCCATCTTCTAAGGCTATAGGAGTTAGGGGAGATGAGGAGAGAAGAACAAAATTTACATGATAATTTTTTTGTATATTTGAAAGTGATCGTAAGTTGTGCAGGGTAACTTTGTAGTTTCATGTGTGATCATCTTTTTTCATTGTGTTATGTTATGGAAATGCTTGTTTTATTCCATAAATTAAAAATATTTTTAAAAGTATAGGCACTGAGAAGTTCATTTTTGATTTTTGAACCTGATTCATAATCCCTCATGTTAAAGGGAATTTGGATGCATGATACAACTAGAGGAGGAGATCTTTCTGTTGGATAGGAATTTCATAGATGAAAAAGGAGAGAGGAAAGATGTCCCAGGCACTATGATGCATCGATTCTAAAGATTTAGAACTTGGAGGGACCTTATAACTCATGTAGCCAGTATTCTTTGTTCAGAGGATTTGAATGAGGAAACTGATGCCCATAGTTTAGGTTACACAAGGTCACACAAATAAATGTCAGATCCAAGATTCAAATTGAGGTCCATTGACAAGAAATCCAAGATCTTTTCTAGTATATCACGACCCTAACTATAATTTGCAGAATCATAGAATTGGAACTTTTCCCTTGAAAATTTGAAAGTTTATATTATCTCACCTAATTGGAAAGCATTTTAGAGGTCCTATCTTTCATCAGTTCATCCATTGAAGGGTGTCATCCTTGCATAAGAGACCCAGTACTTTGGAAACCTCACAGTATAGGAAGCTCTCTTCCTTATGAGGAAGACTGTTCCCCAGTTCTGCTTATTTGAGAGTTTTTCTACTGAGCCAGTATCTGCTTCCCTGTAAATTAGAAATTTAAGGATCAAGGGTTCTAATCTCCCTGAGACTCCGTTTCCCCATCTGGAAATGAAATTATTTGACTAGATGATTAGATTGTTGGAAGGAAACTTAGATATCTTCTTATGTCATCTTCTCATCTTACAGATTTAGAAACTGAAGGGAAGAGATTCCAGTTAACTTGCCCAAAGTCATGGAGATAATAAATATCAAAAGTAGACATGACCTGGGTCTTCATTCTCCAAACCCACTGTGCCAGTTCTGAATTCTCCTTGTTAGAGTTGTGCAGAACTACCCCAGTTCTTCTTCCACCTGACAGACCTTCAGAAAAATAAAAAGCTATGTGTGTATCCCTTGGCCTTCTCCATCATCAGAGTATTTCATTCTACCAGTCAATCCTAATAATATTTGGTTTAGAGATCCCTCACTCTCCTGCCCATTCTTCTGGATACGCTAAAGTTACTTCTAGACCTTCTTATCAGGTGCAATAATCAAACAATTCTATGGGATCATCATTAATCAGCTAACTTAATTTAATTAAATCGGGCAACTAATTCCATGTTGGAAGGATCCCATACATTTAAATCAGATTGGACCAAATGAATTTATTGATTGTCATGAATTCATCATTTCTGAATTTGACTTTACCTCCTTATTCTGTTTCACAGACCTGGTAATTATGGTTTCCTGGGGGAGAGGGGGGAGAAAAAAAGTAGTCAGACTTTAGATCTGTAACCCCAGTCTGACTTTCTTTGACAGTAAGTATATCTCAGTTTTTAGAATGTTAAACTTGATATTAGGAAGATTTGTGTTCTAGTCTTGTCTTCCATTTTTACTAGTTAGTTAAGAAAATTATAGCCTCTTTGAGTTTCAATTTTTCTCACCTATAAAATTGCAATAATAGGGTTAGTACAAAGTACAAATGAAACAGTCAATGGGAGCAAGCTTGAAGTCTTAATTTGGCCACTGCCTGGTGCGTTTAAAATCAAATCACTTTATTTCTCTAGTTTCTTTGAAGGGAGGATGGAAATGGGCCTTTTTCAAAGATATAGCCCAGAACTAACCTTCTGGGTACTACATTTTTAGGTGTTTCCTAGAACTGATATTCTGACACTACCATACTATCATACATCTGATTTATCTCTATCTGTAAATCACTGTACAAATGTCGAATCTCCCCAAGATTCAGTTTCTTCACCTAGGAAATGAGGTTATTTGACTAGATGGCTTATGAAATTGCCTCCATGGTCCCATAGTTATAGATTTTAAAGATCTTCCCAGTTTTGACATTCTATGTTCCAGATATTCTTAGGTAGCATAGTGAATAGATCCCTTTACTTGAAGCCAGGAACAGCTTACTTTGCATACTGATTCAGACACTTTTTGGCTCTATGACCCTTGATAGATTACTCAGTTTCTTTGATCCTCAGTTTCTTCATTTATAAAACAGGTATACTATTTGCACCTACCTCCCAGAGTTGTATGAGAATAAAATGAAATGAGGGATGTAAAGTGCTTTGCAAATCTCAAGGGGCTATATAAATGTTAGCTGCATTATTATTATTCTAAAATAACACTATGATAATTTTTGTCCTAACATTTTATGTTCTAAGACATTTCACCTGTGATATTTTGTTATTTTTTGAAGATAAATCCCCCAACATAACTACTTGTCTAATTCATAACTTTCCCTATTGCATATGGCAATTCCTAGCCACTTGTAGCCTTTTCCACTTCCCAGTCTTTCACTTCTTACTCCTCTTATTTGTCTAGTTGTTCAGAATGAGGGAAGTGGGTGTATGGAGGAGAAATAAATTCTGAAAGTTGGCCTGTTTTCTTATCTTTCTCTCTTACCTCTGATCCATAAATCTGCTCTTCACCAAGTCCTCCATGAACACACACCCAGAGCAGAAAGTCTTCTCCAAGGATGTCTAGCCCATCTTTCCCAGTATCATAAGAGGTGATGTCAGGAAAATAGAAACAAGTGAGACTCAGTCTTCCAAATGTACAGAAGCTTGAAAAGTTGGATTTCTCGACATCCCCAAGGCCAACATCTCCCTCTTTCTCTCTGGCTACTCTTTTCCAATTCCTGACACAGTGACAGAGGAATCCCTTTACAATGGAGAGCTGACACCAGGAATGATCCAAAAAGAAAGGAGGATAATAATTAGAGGAGGAAAAATTAGCCTTTACCTTTTCTTTTTACTTCCTTGAGGGACTTCAAGGTCCTCCAAGGGACAGAGTGCTCATTAAAATAAAATATGCTGAAAATAGCTTGGGAATCAGAAGTAAACTTTCTGATTCATTTAGAGTTATTAATGGGAAGTTTGTTAAGTTGAAGTTATTGAATCCACGCAGAAAATTGACTCGACTACAGGGAAAAACACCTTATAACAATTGGTGTGTGTGTGTGTGTGTGTGTGTGTGTGTGTGTGACACAGAGAGAGACAGAGACTGAGACACAAAGACAGAGACAGATACACAGAGAATAACAGAGACACAGAGAATAACAGAGTCACAGAAAGAAAGACTGAGACAGAAATAAAAAGACACAGAGACACACACACATAGAGTGGCGAAGGGGTGAGTAGGGAATTCAGAGACAGAAACACAGAGACAGAGAAAGAGGAAAGGAGAAGTCATACCATAGGTGAATAGGCCATTGCTGCGATGAATTCAATCAAAATATTTAACTACAGAGTTGGAGTGGTCCTCAGAACACAGAATGTCAGCTGGGAAGTAATGATTTTCTGGTCCACAGTTCTCATTTTATTTAAAACATGCTTAGAATTTTAGCTCTCATTAACACAATTATCATGTTTTGATTCTCTACCTATTGTTCAGTGTTCAACATGAATGCCACTTTCTCCAGGAAGGATTTTCTGACCACTTTTTTCCATTCTCCTCTACCTTGGGGAGTATCTTCCCCTTTCAACCTCACTTAGGACTATTTCTGGCACCTTTCTCAGAACATTTTAAGGTAATATTGTAAGCTGTCAATCTCTCTTATACTTGTATTCCTCATTTGTAAGAGAGGAATACGATTATGTATAACATATATTTCATAGGACTATATGAAAGTCTAATAAAATAACAGACAAAACACTTTGCAAATTATAGAGTGCTATAAACATTTCATGTTGTCATGATTATTATTGTTATGAACCCTAGAACAACAGCTGTGGCAGCTAATCATCTATTCTCTTAGTATATAGAACAAATATTGTTCCCATTTTAGAGATGAGGATAGATAGGTCTTATCCTCACTGAAATTGAGGAGTTTGCTAGGTGACAGACAGAATTGTGCTCTGAAAATAAAGATTTTTATCTTGTTTGTCCATTTTAGGACTCTGATGATATTAATAACAGTTGGCATTTTGGTGATGTTTTACAATTGTCAAAATCTTTTTACTTTGATTATCTCATTTAATCCTGTCATAAAACAAACAAACCAAACCAAACTTTACAGATAAAAAAATCTGAGATGAAGAGAAATAGAGTAGTGGCTAATAAAAGTGATTGTCTTTTTATTTATTTTTGCAAAATTTATTCCACTTCTATATTTTTATTATGTATCATTACCTCATTGGATAAGATTCTCTAGTAGATGTTCTAAATTTTTTATTCTATTGTTTTAGATTTTTTTTATTGAAATGTCTGCTTTCTGATCTAATTACCATCCTCATATTTTCTTTTTTTCATTTTCATTTTTTTAAGAGACAATATAGTTTAAATGACTTGTCCAGGATCACACAGCTGGCAAATATCTGAGGCTTGATTTGTTCTCAGTACTCCTGTATCCACTGTGTCACCTAATATTTCTTTTCAAGTTTGAACTTTTAAACCATTCTGGAATTTCTTGTTTACCTGTAATCTCTTGAATGGGAAGAATTCTCTTCTTTATTTGGAGTTTTTGACTTATTTTTCTTTGAGTTGTAACATTAACTCGTTGTGTTATGGCTTTTCAAACATTTATTTTTTATTTCAATTTATTTGAATCTCATTGTAGACTTATTTTGAGGGGAGCTAGGGTTAAATCTAGTCCTTAATCTTTTTTACTAACTTTCTCAGACCTCTGTTAATATCAAGTGTTAACAATTTATTCAAAAAGACTATTCAAATGCTTTTCTGATCTCTTTGGAACAAAAGACTAGTAGTGATTTTATTAGGTTAAAATATATGGACCATTAAATGCCTTTTGAACATAGTTCTAAATTGTTCTTTAAAATAGCTGGATCAGTTTACAACTCTACCAATGATGCATTGGTATACCTATTTTCCATACTAGCATTCTAGTAATTATCATTTTTCTCTTTTATTATCTTTGCCAATCTGATCGGTTTAAGGTGGAAACTTGAAGTTGCTTTAATTTATATTTCTCTAAGGATTAGTGATTTGTAAATTTTTTTCATATAGTTGTTGATAGCCAAGTGTTTTTCCTTTGAAATATGCCTATTCGTATTTCAAATTTTCAAAATTGTCCATTTGATCTTCTGTGATCTTATCTCTCTCACTTTTAAAAAAATATTTATTTAAAATTTAAATACAAAAGAAAAAAGAAAAAAAAATTGCCATATGCACAGCAGAGCATGAGAGAATGTAAAGTATGAAACAGCAAATCTCTTTCAAGAAAGCTTATATAATAAATACTACACATTGAATTCGGAGCTTTCTACCTTTTCTTTGCTTCCTTGTAGGTTTTCATTTGTTTTTTGATGTGCACTTTTTACTGTATTCCTTATTTCCTCTCTCTTTCTCCCCACTTCACCCAAGAAGGCTAAAATTAAGTATGGATATTTGTGTATAAATATATATATATATATGTGTGTGTGTATATATACATATATACATATGCATAATAGAAATCTATAATTATGCACATACACATGCCTATACATTTATATGTATATATCTATGTAAGGCTAATCAATGCTTATTTGTTTCTTGTTTCTCTGAAAGTGGATAATATCATCCTTTATAAGTCCAGGTCTTTCTATTTTTCTAAATCCACTAACATTTTTTCCTACACTACAGCAATATTAAAACTTTGTACTACCAAATGATTTTAAATCATCTATAACAATATTGATTAATTTCACTGCTGTATAGTGTGGTTTCCCTATTCTCTGCCTCTCTTATTTATTTATAAATTTAGAAAACTTTTATACATATATATGCTTTATACATATATGTATATATTTATACATACATATATGTATGCCATACTATATACATAAACATACATATATATATATATATAGTTCCCTCTTTAATCCATTTCTGATGTCAGTAGAATTCCAGAACTACTAGCTCTCTTCCTCCACATAATTCCTGTGTTAGTTATTGCTCTTGCACCTTATTCATACATCATGATTCCTTTTTGCCTTTTCTGACATTGTTCTACTCTTTAAAATCACATTTTCTTATTTCTACTCCAATCTTTCTTTCAAACTAGACAATTACTAAGATGCCTGGAGAGACTTCCATGAACGGATGCTAAGTGAAGTGAGCAAAACCAGGAGATCATTTTGCACAGCAATGACAAGATTATGTGATGATCAGTTCTGATGGACCTGTTGATTCAAGCCAGTTCCAGTGGTTTTGTGATGAGAACCATCTACACCCAGAGAGAGGACTGTGAGAATTGGGTGTGGATTACAACATAATATTTTCATTTTGTTGTGGTTCTTTGCTTGCATTTTGTTTTCTTTCTCATTTTTTCTTTTTTGATCTGATTTTTCTTGTGTAGCATGATAATTGTAGAAATATGAATAGAAGAATTGCACATGTTTAACATATATATGATTACTTGCTGTCTGGGGCAGGGAGTGGGGGAAAGGGAGGGAAAAATTTGGAACCCAAGGTTTTCCAAGGGTGAATATTGAAAATTATCTATGCATATGTTTTGTAAATAAAAAGCTTTATTTAAAAAAAAAAACTATCCAATTACTAGTGACAATTTTAGACAAATGGTTTACGTTTTCACATCTAAAATATAAAGTTTGTACTTGTTAAGCCCTTTGAAATTATTCTTTGATGTTTACCTTATATTTTTCTTGGATCTTATATGTCTATTAAATTCAAGTCTTTTTTCAACATAATCCTGAAAGTCTGGCAATTCATTGATTATTTTTTGTTCAGGATTATGCTTAACTTTGTTGGGTATGCTATTTTCAACCACAACCCCAGTTCTTTTGTGTTTTAATGTAGCTGCTGCTAGGTCTTGTATAATTTTAATTGTAGCTTCTCCATTTTTGATTTTTTTTCTGTTATAGCTTTTAATATTTTTACCCAGGAAGTGAGATGTTGGGTTAGTCAGATTCCCAAATCCCGACTATGATATATTGTACATTTTCCTTGTAGAATTCCTTTCAGGTGATGATTGTGGATTTTTAAAAATTTCTACTTTACTTTATTGTTCTAACGCTTCAGGACAATTTTCTTAAATTATTTCTTGTGTTATTGTTTCAAGATTCTTAAAAAAAAGTCATAGCTTACAAATAGTCCAATTATTCTTTTCTTTTTTGATCTGTTCTTCAGATCAATTGATTTTCTTATGAGGTGTTTCAGATTTTCTTATATTTTTTTCATTCTTTATATTTTATTTTATTATTTCTTGGGCTCTTATAACTTCATTGTTTTCCCCTTGCCCAGTTTTAATTTTTAAGGAATCATTTTCTTCTTTAAGATTCTGAATCTCCTTTTCTAGCTGATTGACTTTCTTTTCCTAATCTTGTTTTTCATTGATTCTTCTTTCTTAGTTTCTTTCAATGGATTTTTAGTCCTTTTTTGAGTTCTTCTATGAATTCTTTTTGGGAAGATAACCATTAACATCACTTTTTGGGGTCAGGAGTGGATTTTTTGCATAAGTATCCTTCTTTGAAGATGAACATTGGTCTTCCCTACTTTTAGAGTATTTATAGTATATAATATGGTATTCTGTGATTGGGTTCGTTCTCTTTTCTCTGCTCGTCTTTCCTTTTCATTCATTGCAGATTGTTAATGTATTAATCACCTCTAATCCTGGGGCATAGAAGATGATGACTTTTACCTCAAGTCCTCTTTCAGTTCTCTCTTCTGGCCTGGAAACCCAAACTAAGACCTCTGCCCTCCTGTAAGTGCCTACAACCAACAGTATTCCTGTCCCACTGCTTCTGCATTCACTGGGTGTTCCTTCTTGCCCAGAGCAGAGTCTCAGCAGCACAGTTAGACCTGGCATTTCCTATCCACAGAGGTTCCCTCACTCTTCCCAGACTCAGATGTTTGACTCTCTACACTGTCTGGAAAGTGAAAATCCTTGTGGCTGGGCTAAGGTTGTCTTCCATCCTAGCTAGTTCCAGGGCTCCTTGCTTGCTATTTCAGTAGAACTAATCTAGAGATGTTTACTCTTCACATGGGGTAAACCTCCATCTTGATATCTTTCTTTGCATCTTTTGTTCCAGGAAGAGCACCATTTTGTTCCAACTCTTGTTTGTTTTTATTGTTTTACATTCACACCAAAGCACTATTTTATTTTGTTTGTTGGGGAAATCTGGAGAACTTAGAATTTTCTAATTTACTCTGCCATCTTCCCAGAATCCTCTCCTTATCTAACTCTTATTTAGTCCTAAATGCTTCCCTCTCTATGGATCCAAAAGGCAATTTCTTTATCAGTCTTCTAATTTGTTTATGATATCATTTTTTGGGGAGGGGGCTAAATCATATCTATCCCTTTGGAACTTATATTGGTATGTTGTGAGATGTTGGGTTATATCTAATTTCTGCTAGGTTGCTTTCCAGTTTTGTCATTAGTTTTTCTCTACTAGTGGGTCCTGAACTTAGCATTAACTCAGCAAATAAGGTATTTGAGTTTATCACTACCATGTTATGTATATTTTGTTTATTTGTATATCTTTGTATCTTTATATATTTTGTGTTTCTAGTTTATTCAATAGATCAATCTTTTTATTAGCCGTCATCAAATAATTTTGATGTTTACTAATTTGTAGAATCTTTGATAACTGGTACTATTTTCACTTTTAGAATTACTTTCCTTGAGATTCTTGATGTCTTATTTTTCCAGAAAATTTTCATTTTTATTTTTTCAAATTCTATGAAATAATTATTTGGTAATTTGGTTTATATGCTACTAAAAAGTAAGTTAATTCAGGAAGTGCTTTCATTTTTATTATTGGCATGAACTACTAGAGATCAGGAAATATTTTTTCCCCCCAATCATTCAGACCTGTTTTCATTTATATAAAGAGTGTTTCCTTTTTGGTGCTTTGTACTACTTTGTCTCTTGGACTTGAATATTCTACATTTTGGCTATGACTTTCCTGGAAGTTGTGCTGGTATATTTTTAAAGAGCTGGTGATTGGTAGAATTTTTTTGTCTTCATGTATTCCTTTGGCTTTAAGAGATCTGGCAGTTCTTATTTGTGATTTCTTGAAATATCTTATGCAAGATTGTTTTTTTTTTTGACCATAAGTATCAGGTATCTCAATAATCTCAGATTTTTTTCCCTTCACATTTTTTCCCTAGGTTTTTTGATATCATATTTCTCACACGGTTTTAATAATTTTTTCAATATTTGATTTTGTTTGTAGGTCACAAAATTTCAATCTGCAACAAAGGTCATTGAGGCAGAGCTCTGAGGATGATCAATCAGTTTATTAGAAAAAAATGGTAGTCTCTAAGCAGTTGGATCCAAGACCTTCCTCATGGTCAAAAACCTGGATGCTCTGGGACTGGAGATTTTATAGACTTTGGGGATTCCCTGGAAGGCCTTCTATTTCTTGGTAAGTATGGGAATATCTATGATTGAGTAACCTTCAGAAGTGCTGTAGTTCTTACGATTGGCTAAAGGTAGTGTCCATCAGCCACAACTTCTCTATCATTAGGTCTTTCACAAATCAACAGCCACAGGTTGTGCTGCTATCCAGCTGCTGCTATCTTCAGGGGCTATTCACTCATATACTTAAGCAGCAAAGACTTTTCAAAGGTCATAAGACTCTGTTAACAACATGTGAGGGTATTCCACAGGTCAGGAGACCCTTCGTCAAGGTCTTGGGCTTTCCACAAGTCACTTGGTTGTCTTAGTAAGGGTTTTGTCCAACATTCTGAGGTTCAAAAACACTGTGAGAGAGGGCCTTAGGAAGTTATGGTTTTCAAACAAAGATCACTTAAGAGTGAGTGGAGGGAATACAAAATTCCCATCACAAGATATTAACTTGTTCTTCTAATGGGTCTAATGAATACAGTATAAATCTGTCTTATGAATCAATCACAAGTAATAGAATCATCAAAATATTGTGGGTTAATTAATCATAATCCATATCCTAACAGCATTAACCAACATAACCAACCCAAATTCTGTTTTCCTCAACTTACTAATACAATCACTGATACTAAATCACTTAATTAATTAATCACCAGTAAATCACAATAATCTGAAAAAAATACTTATTTTGAGGACTCTCAAGATTATCTTCACAGTTTTAATATTTCTAGTTGTCTTATTCAGGTTTTTTCCTGAATTAGAAAAAATTCGAATTTTAAAGATAATCAATTCTTGCAGAAGTTTTTCCACCATCTGTTCTAAGGTACCAACTCTCTTTTCCTTCCACCTGAGTTATTCCAGTTTGTATTTCATATTTAATTTTTGCTAGATACTTCTGTATTTCTTGTGGTTGAGAATTTTTTCTTTTGAGATTTATTTGTATTTGTTGTAGGGCTACTCTCTTGAACCCTCTCTGAGAACCCTTGAACATCTCCTAATTTAAAGTATTTATAGTATTTGGTGTTTTTTACTCACATCAGGAACCTTAGGATCAAGCCCAGACTGTTTGGATCCTGGATGGGATTGGGGCTATCTAGATGTAGCTTAGGGTCCTTCTTCAGCTGTGGACAAAGCTCATTCTTCCATGAAGTCTTGATATGGAAATTTCTCCCATTTTTGAGATTGGTTTCAAGCACATCTTCCTTCTATTAAGACTTGTTTATATTCATGATCCTTTTGTGTAGCTTTTTTTTGAATGTAGAAATTTTTAGTTGATTCTTTTCAGTAAAAAACTAACAAAACAATAACTGGGTGTTTTCTAGTCTCTGGGGAGGATCTGGAATCCTCTGTGTCCCAGAACACCACCATCTTGCTACTGTGCCTTATTACCTCTTTAAGATACAGTAACATCAAGTCTTTGTGGGAGAGGCTATTAAAGTAAGTGTGATGTAAAGCAGATCAAAATGTATAGAATTACAGTTGTACCTCCAGTGCCTACAACTATATGAAAAGAAATGAAATATTGACAAAGATGGAGAAACTTTCAGTCAAGAATATAACGAGAGACAGCAAAAACATTTCTTTGTATTTTGTTTAATTTGGTTCTGCTTTGTAAAGGCTAATGGTACTTCTTGATTTATAAATTTACCTGATTAAAACAATCTTTTGTCAGATCGTTTTGTTTGCCCTTTGTTCTCAAGGAGGATCATGATCTCAGGCAGGTGATGCAAGTGAATTGGATTTAAGTGAGGGAGGGCTATGCAAGGTCACCTGCTTCATTTTTTTTTTTTGTCCAGAGTTATCTGGGTCCAGTGGTGAGATATAACTCAGGAGGACTGATGCAATGGAAGACTAAAGCCTTTAACAGGTTTGACCGAGATAATGACCATTCAGTGATTAAAGCTAGATAAGAAATAAGACAGAGAATGGTTTCGTCTTCCTAGTCAAAAATGTCACTCTGGAGGGGAAGCCTTCATACGGAATCACAGAATTTCAGAGTTGAGAGGACCTTTTAAGCCATTAGCTCAACCTATCTCTTTGAAAGAATCACTAAACATTTCTAAGGTTAGCAGATCCAAGTCAGAACCAAAGATTTTTTTTTTTTTTTTTGCAGGAAATGACATCACTGCTCCCACTTCCATATTCTAGTAAGGGACACTCTTGTTCCTCTACTGATGATTCCTAAATAAGGTGCTTTTGTGTATTCCATAGACTGCTTTGTGTACCATGGGAGTGGAGGACCTTTCTTTATCTGAAGGTCTTTCTCTTAGATACTTGCAAAACTTGTTGATTGGCATTGAAATTCCCCAAATTGTCTATATATACTTTGGAGATTCAATGATGAGACATTTCCTTTGATAGTAATATGTAATATTCTTCTCTAAAATGTAATGTTTTCTGGGAGCAGGTTTCTTTTCAGTTCAATAATCACCTCAAATGCAGCCAGGAGTTAAAGTCCAAATTCTTTATTGTCTCCTTCAAAGTCTTGTCTCTTTTCCTGGGGCCCAGTTAGCTTTAATAGAGGCCTATCTCTCTCCTTGGTTCTGAGAGCTCCTGCCACTAGTCCTTTGCTTCTGCCAGCTTCTGCCTCTAGTTTCCTCTGAATGTCTCCAAATCCAAAGATTTGTGCTTGAGCCTACAGCCACAACAAAGATGGATGATGGAATGAATTCTGTCTCAGCCTCTGATGGAATGAATTCTGTCTCAGCCTCCAAGAGCTTCTAGTGTGCTTCTCCTTTTTGGCCCTGACAGCTTCTCCTTATATGTTCCACATTGAGTATACACCAATCATTATATCACTAGGAAACCATTATTTGTTGTAGGATTAAATCAATGCTAACCTAGATTTAACCACTGTTTCCTCAATTCCACTTGGCACCTTGTAAGAATCCTAACAGTAATCTATGGACTTAATTGTCTTAATTTAAAACTTTGGGGCATTTTCTTATTATTTTGGAAAATGTAATATTCAATTAAAACTTATAATTTTATTTTCCTGGAAGATCCATGATCCTTGTTACCTTTGTTTATGCCTTTAATCCAGCTTTTGACCTTATTATTCCATCAAAACTTCTGTCTCTCTAGAGTTTCTAATGATCTCTTAGTTCCCAGATCCAGTAGCCTTTACTCAGTGCTCAACCTGCTTGATCTCTGCAGCCTTTATTGCTGTTGATCACCTTCTCTTTTATACTCAGTTTACTCTTTTTTGACACAGCTCTCTCCTGTTTCTCCTCCTACCTACTAACTGTCCCTTTTTTTAGTGCTCATTGCTGGATCTTTATTCAAATAGGCTCTGTTTTGGGCATTCTCTTCATTTCTCTCTCTTACTTCAATTGGTGATTTCATCAATTCCCATGGTTTCAATGATCATTTTTATTCTGATAATTCTCAAGTCTTCTTATCCAGCCCTAATCTCTCGCTTGGCCTGTAGTCTTTCATCATCAATTGCCTTTTTGATATCTCAAACTGGATGTTTCATAGATATCTTAAATTCAACATGTCTAAAATTGAATTCATTATCTTTCCCTCTAAATCTTCTACTCTTCCTGACTTGCCTATTATTTTCTGGGACATCATCACTTTTCTAGGCACCCAAACTTTAAAACCTCAGTTGTTATTTGTGGAAGACGGAAGAGGAATCATGGTAAACTGCCTTGACCTGTCATGTGGAAAAGGGATGAAGCTCGATCTGTTTGGCCCCAGGAGGCAGAAAGAGGAACAATGAAAAAAAATTGCAGAGAGGTAGATATAGAATGAAAACATTCTTACTGGCTGTGATGTAGTCAAGCCGCAGGTCAATAAATATCTCTTAAGCACCTACTATGTACCAGGACATAGCTGGGTGGTGCAGTGGATAGAACTGAGCTTGGAGTTAGGAGGACCAGGGTTCATATACAGCTTCAGATATTTAGTATCATTGTGACTCTGGGCAAGTAAACTGATCCAGAGAAGTAGATGGCAAATCCGTCTAGTATTTTTGCCAAGAAAATCCTAAATGAAGTCACAAAGAGCTAGACATGATTGAAAAGACCAAACGACAGCAACATTATGTATCAGGAACTATGATAAATTCTGGATATACAAATATAAAATAGAAAGGCTGTCTTCAAGGATCTTATAATCCAATAGAAACAGACTGCAGAGAAAAGGAAGCTGAAGAGAGGAGTGCAATGATGTAGCTGCCTTGGGGCCATTATGGAGATGTCTAAAGGAATTCAGCTGGGTGAGAAATGAAGGGAGGACTAGCCTGAGCTCCTTCCTTCAATGAAAGTTTTATCCTTCAATCAGAGAGGGAATGGGAACTGTGGCTCTTGATTAAAGCATGAGGACTAAGGCAAATGCAACCTGGTATATAATGATCTGCTTTCAGAGGTAGTAGATTTTTTTTTCTCTACCAGAAAGAGGATTTAAAAATCACACTTTATTGATTTAATTGCATTTCCCAGACTTTTTATTTTTATTTTTTTTTCATTTCTTTTTTTTTTTTTTTAATAGCCTTTTATTTACAGGATATATGCATGGGTAACTTTACAGCATTAACAATTGCCAAACCTCTTGTTCCAATTTTTCACCTCTTACCCCCCCACCCCCTCCCCTAGATGGCAGGATGACCAGTAGATGTTAAATATATTAAAATATAAATTAGATACACAATAAGTATACATGACCAAAAACGTTATTTTGCTGTACAAAAAGAATCAGACTCTGAAATATTGTACAATTAGCTTGTGAAGGAAATAAAAAATGCAGGTGTGCATAAATATAGGGATTGGGAATTCAATGTAATGGTTTTTAGTCATCTCCCGGAGTTCTTTTTCTCCCAGACTTTTTAGAAATCATTCTTGTTCAGGTGTGCTAGGTTAGGTAGCTTCTGAGATGCTTTCAATTCTGAGCTGTGTGTTGATGAGAACTTTCCTGGTCCATGAAAGTGGTAAGAATATATCATATAATTGAGATGGAGACGGACCATCTGACAGACCATCTGGGTCTTCCCTGTGTCTTGGGTAAAAATATAACCCAGGATTTAGCCCATCAGTTTCTAAGGGATTCCTTGATTGCTGCCTTTGTAGAGAACAAAAAGAGTGCCATGGATGGACACTTATTCCTTCATTTGCCTATTTTGAAAAAGAGTATTGGGCTAGGATTTTAACTGTCTACTATATTCCATAGATTTGTAGTCTAGAGCCATGATGTTCTTCCAGACAATTCTCAAAGTCAGTTTCCCTGGTACCTTCCAAGGGCAGGGTAGTAGTTTTTTCTCACTAATCTCAGTTCCCTCTCATCAAATGCTAATTATACAAGAGACAACCTTGAGTAGAAGATCAACATGTTTAAGCAAATAGTACAAAGAAATTGGGGAAATGATACACATTAGAGTAGATAATAAAATAACCAAGAACAAATGAGTTCTTCAAAATCTAAGCTCAACCAAGAGGAGATCTCACTGGATAAATCTACTCTAAGTATTTTTGGGGGGTTGCATGCACTGGAATACAAAGGACATGGGGAGGCTCATTTTATGTATGTGACACTGGGGGCTCTCATTCTCTGTGTAGAAATTTCTGCAATTTGTCACACTTACTTCTCTAACTTTTTTTCTCTCTTTTTCTTTCCTAGTATCTTTATACCTTCCCAGTGTCTCAGGATCAGGGGTCTGTCAGCCAATCAGAAGTTATGTAGTCAGTGCCCAATATTATTGTGCTGTCTTTCAAGGATAGGGCTTTTTTTTTTTTTAAAAGCTTTTTATTTTCAAAACATATGCATAGATTGTTTTCAACATTTACCCTTGCAAAACCTTGCATTCCAAGGTTTTTTCCCCCTCTCTTTCCCCAACCCCCTCCCCTAGATAGTAAACAATCCAACAATAAACATGTGTAATTCTTTCATATATATTTCCACAATTATCATGCTGCAAAAGATCAAAAGGGAAAAAAGGAGAAAGAAAAAAAACAAGCAAAGAACAACAAAAAAGTAAAAATACTGTGTTGTGATCCATACTCAATCCCCACAGTCCCCTCTAGTTGTAGATGGCTCTCTCCATCATAAGATCTTTGGAACTGGCCTGAATCACCTTACACCTGAAAAGAGCCACATCCATCAGAATTGATCATTTTATAATCTTGCTGTTGCTATGTACAATATTCTCCTGGTTCTACTCACTTCACTCAGTGTGAAAGTCTCTCCAGACCTCTCTGAAATCATCCTGCTGATCATTTCTTATAAAACAATAATATTCCACAACGTTCATATAACATACCTTATTCAATCATTCCCCAACCGATGGACATCCATTCACTTTCCAGTCCTTGCCACTACAAAAAGGGCTGCTACAAATGTTTTTACATATGTGGGTCCTTTTCCCTTTTTTTGTGATCTCTTTGGGATAATGGCTCAATAGAGACACTAAGATTCTAAGTGTGGAACTGAAAATTATCTAGGATAACTCTTTATCGTTCTCACTTAGAAGTGAAGCCTAATTGAATATTGCCGGCCAACACAGGTGTATGACTCAGTGGGTAGAAGACTCTGACTTCTTTCTTTGTGAAAGAAGACTCAAGTTTGAATCCTATGTCACACACTTACCAGTTCTGTGGTCCTGGGCAACTTACTGAATCAGAACCTTCCTCTGATACTTCCCCACTCTCCTGCAGGTCTCCACCATCTCGCATTCATCCATTGCAACCAGCTGCTTACATGCTCTTCCTAAAGTAATTGTCTAAACATTTCACATTCCCCTTTGCAATGACTCCCTATTGCCTCCAGGATCAAATATAAAATTATCTGACAACTTTACAACTTGTACTCCCTGCTAAGTCTCCTGGCCTTTTCACTCATTATCCTTCCTTCTGCCTCAAGAATATCCTGAATATTCAGTCATACTGGTTCCTTTCCCATTTCTGGAACAAGAAACTCCACCTTATGCCTGAGAATTTTCTGTTAACTGTTCCTCATACTTGGAGTGTTCTCCTTCCTCACCTTTACCTCTTGGCTTTCTTTGAGTCGCAGCTAAGATGTTGCCTTCTGCAAGAAACCTTGCCAAATGACTCTTAATTTAGTGCTCTCCCTTTGTGGATTTTCTCAATTTTATTCTACATGTTTGTGCAGAATTGTTTGTAGGTTTTTTCTTCTATAAGACTGTGATCTCCTTGAAGAAAAAAACAATGTATTTTTTTTTTTTTTGGCAGACTTGTGATGGACAATGCCATCTATATCCAGATAAGGAACTATGGAGTCTACATGCAGATGGAAGGTTAATATTTTTCCTTTTTAAAACTTTGTTTTTCCTTTCTCATTTTTTCCCCTTTTATTCTGATTCTTCTTTCACAATATGACTAGTATGGAAATGTTTAACACGATTGCACATATATAGCCTATATCAGCTTGCTTGTTGTCTTGGGGAGAAAGAAGAGAAGGGAAGAAAGAAGAAAAATGTGGAAGTCAAAATCTAACAAAAATGAATGGTGAAACCTATATTTATATGTAACTGAAAAAAAAATACTATCAAGTAAATAAGAAAAAAAATTGTCTTTTTTTTGTATGCCTAGTGCTAAGCATGGTGCCTGATCCATAGTAGATGCTTAATAAATCTTAATTAATCCTTCTTAACCTTGGGTTCTTTAGCTATAAAATGGGTATGATACTATTAGAAACCTCACTAGGTTGTTTTGAGAAACAAATGCATTGACATATGTATAGTATTTCACAATCCTTAAATCACTATAAAAGTGAAATATTAAAAAAAAGAAAAAGAAAAGAAAAAGAAAATAAATTTAAAAAAATAAAAAAGTAAAATATTAGATAATAAACCTTTTCTATGTACTTCAAAATGGACCTGGAAAAGATAGCTATCTTTGAAAGCAGAGAAGGTCCTGGTGTTCTCATCCCTATTCAGTACACACTTGGCATAATGTGCTCAGCTTTGAATGCCATATCCTAGAGATAGATTATTACCAAGAAGAGGACAGTCAAGATGGTAAGGGAACTGAGTCCTCAGTCAAAATGGCGTGTTTCTTCTGTCTCTTCCAAATGTACTGATCCAAAACTAGAAACAAGGAAGGGCCCACATGTTATGTCTGGATATTTCCTCCTCCTAGATATGTTTGTGACTGTGCTTGAGTCCTCTGGAATAGCTTGGGGCTCAGCCTTCAGATCCAGAAGACTGACAGCCAGTAGGACATTAAGAGACCATGACTCTCTAAGACTCTGACCCATTTACTTTGTCATCTGTTTGAAAGTCCCAAAGGGCAATCCTTATAGCTGAAATCATCTATGAAAACCAAAGTCTGTATTGAGTCAATATTTCTTCCGATTTCAACCATTAGAATATAAATAGGAGACTAGATATTTTTTGTTTTATTGGTATGGGGAACCCCTAAGTGAGGAACTTACTTTTATTACTTATGCTTTTTGTACTTCTCTGCAATTTATTTGTCTTGAAGCATTTTCTAGAGCAATGGAAAGATAACTGATTTCCCCAGGAAACAGATATGTGTATGAAGGGCAGCTTGAGCCCAGGACTTGATAGTTTCAAAGCCAGCCCTCTCTCCACTGAGATAAGGTTTAGTCAGCCCCTGTCCTTCAACTTTTAGAAAATGGATCTAAGGAGTTCTTAGAGGACTTTCTTCTCTCCCAGTAGTTTCCTTAGGGCCTCTCTCACATCTTTGTTCCGAAGGCTGTAGACGAGAGGATTGAGCATAGGAGTTACAACACCATATAAAAGGGAGGCAAGTTTATCCTGCTCTCTGCTGGTCTTGTCCTGGGGCATCATGTACATGGCAATGGCTGTTCCATAGAAGATGACCACCACCGTGAGGTGGGAGCTACAGGTGGAGAAAGCCTTCTTTCTGCCCTCGGTTGAACGAATCTTCAACACAGCCCCAATTATGCGTCCATAGGAAGCAAGGATGAAGACAAAGGGAGCCAGGAGAGTCAGGGAGCTGGTGGCTATCATCAGCAATTCATTCAACCGTAGATCACTGCAAGAAAGCTTAATGATGGCCAAGACCTCACAGAAGAAATGGTTGATGATGTGACTACATACCTCCATTGGTGTGGCCAGGGTTGGTACTACTGAGAAGAAAAAGGCTAAAAACCAGGATAATCCTGCCAGCTGGATACAGAACCAGTTGTGCATCCTTACTGCGTAGCGCAAGGGGTCACTAATTGCTATGCAACGATCGTAGGCCATGACAGCCAGCAAGAAGCACTCCACAACACCCAAGTAGAGAAGGGTACACATCTGGGCCATGCATTGGCCAGCTGAAATGACGGGCATTCTGACTAGACAGTTGATGATCGTCTGAGGGATACTGGACGAGGTGAAACAGATATCCAGAAATGACAGATTGCTAAGGAAGAAATACATAGGGGTGTGGAGTCTGCTATCATACTGGACCAAGAAGAGAATGAAACTGTTCCCAAACAATATTATAAGATAGGCTACTAGGAGCAGACAGAAGAAGATGATTTGGGCTCTAGGGTGCTCTGAAAGCCCAACCAGAATGAAATATGTCACAGCTGTGGTATTTCTTTCACCCATTTCCTTTCTTTGCTATTTTCGTCACCTAAAGAGCAATGGGAGTAAAACACATAGGGTCATGAAAATGGCCTTGATGGACATTTTGTAATTTGTTATGTGTTATGTTTGCAAGGGCTGTTGGAGCTATTTAGTGGAAATTTTCTGATTCTATGAGATCTTTCATGTCTTTGCAGAGGGACTGCAAGTTACTATAGCCAGAGTAGTTCATCTTCTGGTGGCCCACTTCTGTTGTTGACCATCTCAACACTTAATAAGCCGGTCTATAACAGATTTCCGCTCCACTGTCAGAACTGGATGGGGGAACTTCTTCTATTGGGAGAACCTACAGAATTTTGTATTGTAAGGACACAATGTTCAAGGAGTCATAGTTATCTCCATACCTGATGAGTTCTTTATGTAGGAATAAGGGAGGCCACATGGCATAGCAGAGAGTGCAGTGGTTATGGTGTAAGATTATTCAGTTTCAAATCCTACCTCTAATGTTTCAATCAATCAATCAGCCTTTTTTAAGCTACTTGACCAATATAGACTTCAGTTTCCTTATATGGAAAATAAGAAGGTGGGACTAGATGGTTTTAGAAGTATCTTTTGATTCTACCTATGATTATACATTATGGTAGTACCAAGAAATTACAGTGACTAGAACAACAGCCATTTGTTTTGCATGGTTACTAGTAATGACAATGGCAATAGTGAAAAAGTAGAGTCAGGGCATGAAGACAGGATGAGAAATTAGAAACTTTGATTCATTCCAATTCCATTCCCTCTCCCCGTAACTTACTGTGTGGTCTTAGACCTATCTAAGACCACACAGATAAAGCCCCTCATGTTTCTGGATTTGGATTCAATTAGATGTTTTTTTTTTGTTTTTTTTGTTTTTTTTAGCTCTGCTTCCCTCTGATATGGGGTCATGAAGAATCGGACATGACTAAACAACAACTTTCTGATATATTCTGTCATTGATCATGTTTTGTTTTTTCTTCCTTCATAACCTCCTTCACAGCTCCCATCCAGCTCTGGGCTCTCACCATCTCATATCTGGACTATTGTAATAGTCTTATGTTTGGTCTATAGTCTACCAAAAAGATAGGTCTGACTATATCCTCTTTCTATATAGTAAACTATATTGGCTCCCTATTGCCCTTAGGATTCAATACAAAATCCTCTGTTTGGCTTCCAAAGCCCTTTATAACTTAGTCCCATCCTTTATTTCTAGTCTTCTTATGCTGTAATACTTCCATGTACTCTATAATCCAGTGACATTGGTTTCCTTACTATTCTACCCACACAATGCGCCATCTCCTCACTCTGCTTTTTCGCTGACTGTCCCCCATTCCTGGAATGCTCTCACTCCTCATCCCCTTCTGGATTCTGTGACTTCCCTCAAGTCTCAGCTAATATCTGAACTGCTTCAAGAAATTTGCTGGTACTTCTCAACTTTCCCCTCTGAGACTATATTCAGTCTATTATATTGTATTGTCTTTGATATAATTGTTCCCCTGTTGGCTCAAACATTAGACTCTGAGCATCTTGGGAGTGGAACTTTTCATTACTTTTGTCTTTTCCTCTTGACCATTTAGTACATACAGTGTCTGCCATCAGGAAGAGATTCTTGGTTACTCCTAAGTGGCTGACTAGTATGTATCATCTATTTAATGATCACGAGTGCAAATATTATTATTCCCATTATGCAGATAATGAAACTGAGTTAAACATCTTGTTAATAAACAAAACAGGCAGTACCTCAGTAATGAAACCGTACTGAAATGCATTTCCATTTTATCACAGATCTCTCTAGCATAGTTTGTTAAAACTTTTTGGCTGTCTGGTAAAACCTTAGAGCAACTAATGCTTTCTCTCTGTTAATTCTTTCCTAATGATCCTGTACATAGCCTGTTTTGCTTCTATTAGCTTGTATATTGTATATTTTGCCTAGTTTTATATTCCTAGCATTTAGTGCTGTGCTTGGCACATGGTGGGTGATTAATAATGGTGATTAATAAATGTTTATTTATTTATTGATTAGTTGTGTGACCCTGGGTAAACCATTTAACCTCCTTTTGCCTCAGTTGCCTAAAAACTATAGAATGAGGATAATACTAATATTCACCCAGCAGGGTTATTGTGATGATCAAATCTGATAGTATCTCCTGGCTCGTAATAAGCATTACATAAATGCCTGTTTCCTCCCCCTTTGACTTTTCAGAATAATGTTTTTAATTATATAAAATAAAATGTAGAAGATTATAGAGGAAACGAATTAAATTGAAAAACCAACATAAAATATATTTTAAAAGACATTTGTCGATCCCAGCTGAATAACATTTGATGCTATCATTATCCCAGTTTCACTCTTTCCACTGCCCTCCCATGAATGTAGGCCAACATTTTCCTCTTCAACTTGCCCATTTAGGGATTAAACTCACCATTCACCTGACTGTAGAGCTTTAAGCTAAGATTAAGCTCATGTCTAGTGAACTGCAGCAGGTGATGAATGTGAGTTCAGAAGCTTGGGGTAGAGGTCCAGCACCATTGCCTTCCTTATATTTTCATAACTTTGGTTTCCCCATCTGTGAAATGATGATGAAAATACCTTCATGACTGTCACATAGATATGTGGGGAGACTCCTGACAAGGAATCTATTCATGTTAAAAGCTAAATATCAGAAACTTTGGCCTGTGTTTTCCCATGGTGAGGGATATATTCCCAAGTATAACGAGAGGGTTGACCAAGCAGCTTGACTCACGCTTATAAAATTTTTTTGAATCGAATTCATGGAATATTGTATCCTCCCCACCCCTAAGCTCTTTTATTAAGAAGTATTTCCAGAAAGTGTAGCTTATCCAGGAGAGGAGGGATTTCAAGATGGACAGCAATTTTATAAGTGAACAAGGGGAAGAAAGGCAGGTTACTGGCATAGGCTCGTGGTTTCTTTCCCAACAGTTGGTATTACCTCATCACACATTAAAGGGAAAGGAGGATAGGGCTAGAAAAAAATCTTCCCGATCATCTTGTCCACTATCTTTATTTTACAGAAGAGTAAACTGAGGCTCAAAGAGGTAAATTAATTTGCTCAAGGTTACATTGGTAAGTGAAACATCAGGGCTTCAAATCCAGGCCAACGGACTATGAGTTGAGGGCATTTTCCAGTGTACTATATTCCTACCTATGATTTATAGAATCATAAAGTTAGAATCTTTCTCTTTCAAAAAATGTAAGACTTATTTTGTTATGCTATCAAATGTAACACTAAGCAGTCTTTAACTATTTTATCAAACACAATTGAAAATTAATTTAGAGGCCTTTTATCCCAACCTCCCATTTGTTTTAGGATGTTCCTTCTTACTACACTTCAGATAATTGTTTACAGAGCATCTTTTTGAATGCTGATGAACTCCCTCTCTTGTGAGGGAATGCTCCTGAACTTTAATTATTTGAGTGTTTGTTTCTATATTAAATCAATGTTTGCTTCCTTATAACTTAAAAAGTCAAATGATACCAGCCAAAGAAAGTGAGAAGGGAACTTCCAATAATGAAATCTGCTCATTTTGCAAATGAGAGAACCAAGGAGGAGACATCAGGTGACTTACCCTAAATCACTTAACTCCAAGTTGTCTTAGCAAAGACAGGAGCCCCAGGTCTTCTGTCTCTGAGTATATCATTCCTGCCAAAACATTACAATGGATTTTCATTCTTTCCTTTGGAGACACTCAGAAAACACTTCATTTTTCTTCTGACTGATAATCATTCAGGTATATGAAGGCTGTGATCACATTTCTCTCAGTTTTCTCCCAATCTTCATAATTTCCAAATCTTTCAACCAATTCAAATGATCCCTGGTTGACAGCTTCCTCATCAGGCTTGTTATCCTTCTTTGGATAGGCTATAGATTTTCCATGTCCCTTTTATCATCATATAATTATAATTAGGCATTCCAAAAACAATATAGTCTTACTAGAAAGCACCCAATTTGATCCAACCAGGCAACTAATTCCATGGGACAAAAGAGAGCTTTCAAATCAAGTTGGACTAAACTTTCCAACCAGTTCATTCAATTCAGTCATTCCATCAAATTTGAATTTGAAATCACTTTCTTAGACTATTAGACAGACCTGGCAATTGTAGATCCCTGAAAGAAAAAAAAAAAGAAATCCTTTTGGCTGATAACTACAATCTATCTATGCTAAGCAGTGTTGTTTGAATTGTTAAATGCTGAATTTAGGGTCAGTAAGACATGTTCTGACCTTGACCCTGATTAACACTAGTAATATAAATAGAGAAAATTATTGGCCTCTGGGACAGTTTAATTTTATCTTGGGTAAACAATCATAAAATCTACCTCATAGGATTGATTGTTGTAAGAAATATCATTAAAATCTTTCTTTGGTTTTTAGCTTGGCCATTGCTTTGCTGTATGGCCACAGTTCATCTCTTCAACCTCTCTGATCACTTCCTTTTAAATGAAAGATTAGGGCAAAATATTCTATATGAATCATGCCAGTAGTGAGTTAATTCATAATCTGTATCCTTCATTTTCTGGTCATTTTGGTTTTATGGCATTCTAAATTATGCTTTCTCATCTCTGATCTGGCTATGACCTTTGGTAAGCCATTTAGCTTAACTGGTCCTCAGTTTCCTCATGTGGAAAGCAAGAGTTTGCCTAGATGATCTCTGAAGTCTTTCTCAGTGTTTCTGTTCTCAGCTTCCTCACCTCCCACCCCCACCTGCCCAATTCTGACCTATTTTCTCTAATCACTTGAAATCCCAGTACTCTATAGTCTGCATTTTAATAGTTTATGTTCTAAAGTCCCTTCCAACTTGGATGTTTAATTCTTTTATGGAGAAGGTTGCCTTCAAGAATGTGTAGTTCATAGACTATTTTATAACTTCCTTTCATACAAACATTCACATCTATACCTAAATACACACAAGTGTGTGTGTGTATATATATATATACATACACACACACACACACACACACACACACATATATATGTTATTGCCCTCTCTATTTCATTCTCCCTCCCTCCCCTCAGGATTCTCTCTCTCTACTCCTTCTGAAGCATACTCCCTTGCACATATGGAAATAGAAGGAAGGAAGAGGGATATTCTGGAAGCCAGCTTTGTTTCCTTATCTCTATCTCCCCTCCAGATCTACAGCTCCAGTTCCTGCCCAGGCCCCCATGACAACACACCTAAGAAAGGAAGACTTTTCCAAAGATGAGCAGCATATCTCCTTCAGATGCATAATTAGGGCTTCAGGGTCATTTCAGGAATAGTGGGGCTGTCTGTGAATTGTCTGTGAAATTTAAAAAGCTGCTGAAGTTCTATCTCTAGGTGGATTCCTGAAGCGTCCCTCTCTCTCTCTCTAAATTCTTCTCTTTGCTCTCTGACACTATCACACAGGACTGTCTTTGTAATAATGTAGGTCTGATTTTTGGATTGAATCAAAGTGAAAGTAGAGAATAATTGAGGAAGGAGATAAAATTGGCTTTCTTTTCTCTTCCTCATTTGTCTCTAAGGGCTGAGGGAAGGACCTCAGAGGGACCAAGCACTCATTAAAATTAAAAGTTCTGAGAGTGGCTTGGGAATCAGGAGTAAACTTTCTGACTCAGTCCTGAGTGGAAAAAAAAAGTGAATATGTAGTAGTTGAATTAACTCAGAAAACAAGTGATTAAAACAAGTGGGACAGTTAAATTGGGAAAAATAGAGACCACACCAAGAAATAATGTCAGTCAGTCAATGACTATTTATTAAGATCCTACTCTGAGCCAGACACTGTACTATAAGGGTTACAAATGAAGACAAAAGAAAATCCCTATTCTCATGAAGTTTACAGTCTAATGGGGAAAGACAACATATAGCAACTCTGTTATAAATAAAGTGTTATATAGGCTAAACAGAAAATCAACAAAGCACTAAAATAAATGGGGAATCATTAAAAGGTTCCTGTAGAAGTCAGAGTTTTATTTCCTTCTTTGTCATCATTGACACAGAATGATTCAATCTTTTCAAATGACAGAGTTGGACGTGCTAGCTCTAGAAAAAACTTGGATCAAATCTCAGAAGAGCATTACTAAATATCTAGCCCACACATCTCATTCTTTAGTTTCTTCCTTTCTTCCTTCCACATTTAAAAAATTATTTCTTGCATTTAGGTTTTTAACAGTATTCCAGGAGTCCTTCTGTGTGACCCTGAATTGAATGGGCAGATTCAGCTGATTTTCTCTTTTTTTAACCTGTTATATTTTGAGAATTTTTGATATATTTGTTTATATCTGAACTTTTCTATATCCTAACATTTTTTCCAGTCTTCCAGCTATCATCTTGCCCAACTCCCAAGGTTGTTCATATATAGTTCACAATAATGTTTTTAAAAGAATATATAGATTCATTTTCCGATAATAACTTATACCAGCCCTTCTGTTCTAGGGGAAAAACTAGCCGCTCAAAGTTTGTTTTAAATGAAGTCTCAGATTATGTAAAATTAAATTTGTGAAGGATGTATAGAGTATAAAACAAGGATCACAAATAAACTGTTTTTGTTGTAACACAGAAAAAAAAAAATAAAAGAATATATAGATTCGGTAGGAGGAGGAGAATGAATCAGAGACTTTGAAAAAAGGCAAGCTAAAGGTTTTTAAAGATGTTATTAGAAAAAATAAAAGAAGAAACCTATGTGGTTGAGGGGAGAAATGGGAGTGGGGGTGGAAGGAAATGAAAAAAAAATTATACATAATGCAGGGACAGATTGGAAAGGGTTTGACTAGTGGATAAAGAGATAAAGGAGTCAAAGATGGCTGCATGTTTAAGAAGAACAATTAAAAGGACAGGTTTTAAAAATCAGACCTCTTTGCCTTGTATATAACTGATATTCATCCAAGATATTTGAAGAAAACATTTTCTTATATATGGATTCTAAGTGGCAGAATGCAAGCCAAGGGAATGAAGGGTCAAGAATTGAGCATCTGGAGTGTGACAGCCAAATCCAACATGAAACCCAAGACTGTGGATTATGGGTGGTGTCATATTATTGTGAATTTCTCACTGGATAACAGAGGATAGCTAGGTATTATAATGAACCCACATTTGGATTCAGGAAGACTAGATCAAAGTGCAATTATTGACCTTTAAGGGTCTTTCCAATGCTAAGTATATGATCCTATAATCATTGAATGTAAACAAGTATATAATAACTGTCGCCATATTAGGAATACCATGGAAAAGATCTTGATATAAAACAGCCAAGTGATGTAATGGTGAGAGTACTGGGCTCAAAGTCAGAAAGTCCTAAATTCAAATTCATCCTCAGTCACTTACTGTTTATGTTGGGTCTACTTGGTCCAAGAAAGCAAAACTAGGAACATGGGAAGAAATTGCACAAAGTTAGATTAGGTTTAATGTTTAAAACAAGAACAAAACCTAAAACACCTAATTTGTGCTGATTAAGAGTAGAGTAGGCAGGGGCAGCTAGGTGGTACAATGATTAGAGCACTGGCCTTGGAGTCAGGAGGAGTTCAAATCCATCCTCAGACACTTAGCTCTTACTAGATGTGTGACACTAGGCAAGTCACCTAATCCCAATTGTCTTGCAAAGACAAAACAAGAGTGGACTAGCTCCACATATAGCAGTCCTTCTATGTTTCCTTTTTACATTTTATTTATAGTTTATGGTCTAAAACAAGCATATTCATAGCAGTATAATAAAAAAGAATGGCATCTTTTATCTATTACAATATTCTGGAAGGAAAGGCCCTCAGGATTTGTGGCCAAGACAAACATTTCCTATTTATATTTATTGATTCAAGAAAGTTGTCTATGAGTAGATGTATATATTGAGAGAAAGGAGGGATCATATATGGTGGAGTGGTTGGGGAATGCCTTCATGGATTGGAGGATAATTGAGCTGGACATTGAAAGATGGATGGGAAGCTTTAGTCTTTTTTTTTTTTTTTTTATCAGTGACCTGTACAGAACATCTGTAACAAAGACACTCCATGTTTGCCCTTGAAAATTGGAGTCCATACACATTTAGAAGAAATGTACATTTTATCTATATAGGATTACTTGCTGTGGGGGGTGGGGAGGAGAAAAATTTGGAATACAAAGTTTTGCAAAGGAGAATGTTCAATAGTATTTTTGCACATATTTGGAAAAATAAAATATTATATAGAAAATTTTAGTCTACTCCTTGGGCGCCTCCATTTTTCTCTTCTATACAGGAAGGTCTTATCAAAGTGAATGACATCCACCATGTAATCAGAAGATATAAGATCCTTCTTATTTTTCTAGTTCAAAATAGACCTGGAATGGAAGTATATTATCTAAAGTAGGTAGAGTCCTTCTACCTCTTACAATTTTCAAATGATACACCCCTAGGATGGTATTAAGTTCTGGACACCATTTTTTAGGATGTAAATTGTTAAGAATGAGGGGACTAGATACTGTATTATGAGAAATGCCTCTGTATGCTTCTTCTGCTATGCTGATTCAAGGGAAGGAAGCTGGAGGATGAATATATGTTGAATATATGATTTTTTCTTCCTCCTAGGAACTTGGGTTCTATGATGATGTTTGGAAACTTGGTGACAGCTTGAAGTTAGCCTTTAAGGACATGTAATAACAAATCCTTTCTTACAAATCTAAGACTACATCTCTTAGATCACAACTGTTCATGATATTATCTCATTACATTGCAATGTGTTTTTAGGGTTCATAGTTCTAAAAAAAGATTTTTTTAGTTTGTCTTTTACTTTATTTTATTATAATATTATTTTTTTTTACTATTATAGCTTTTTATTGACAAATATATATGCATGGGAATTTTTCAACACTGACCCTTGCAAAACCTTCTGTCCAACTTGTCCCTTCCTTCCTCCCACCCCTCCCTTAGATGGAAGGTAGTCCAATACAAATTAAAAATGTTAAAGTATATGTTAAATCCAATATATGTATACATATTTATACAGTTATCTTGCTATACAAATTGGATCTAGAAAGAAAGAAAAATAAAACCTGAGAAGGAAAACAAAAATTCAAGAACACAGTAACAGAAAGAGTGGAAATACATTGCAATGTTTTTGAAAATTCTCCAGCCATCTTTGGAGCTTGGAGGCATTAGTGTTAAAACTGAAGACTGATAAGAACCAAACTCTCTTTCTGTTTCATTATTTTATCAGTAGTCAGACCTTCACCTTTGGGCTTCAGAAAAAGGATCTCTTCTTAGGAGACAGTCTTCTCTCCACATAATTTCTGTAAGGCTCCCTTCACATCCTTGTTCCTGAGGCTGTAGATAAGAGGGTTGAGCATGGGTGTCACAACACCATACAGCATGGAGATGATTTTGTCCCGGTCCCTGCTGGCCTTGTCTTGGGGCATCATGTACATGGAGATCGCTGTGCCGTAGAAGATGATTACCACCGTGAGGTGGGAGCTACAAGTGGAGAAAGCCTTCTTCCGACCCTTAGTTGAGTTCATCTTCAGCACAGCCCTGAGGATGCGCCCATAGGAGGCAAGGATGAAGACAAAGGGTGCTAGTAGGGTAAGGAAACTAGAGGCCATCATAAAATATTCATTGTATCTCAAATCATTGCATGCAATTTTGATGACAGCCAAGAGCTCACAGGAGAAGTGATTGATGACGTGCTGGCCACAGAATTCTAGTGGGGTGGTCAGGGTTGGGATCACAGTGAGGAGAAAAGCTGAGACCCAGGACCCTACTGAGAGCTGGATACAGAGCTGGGGACTCATCCTCACTGAGTAGCGTAAAGGGTCACCAATAGCTATACAACGGTCGTAAGCCATGACAGCCAGCAGGAGACATTCCACGACTCCCAAGTAGAGACCAGCACACATTTGGGTCAAGCACTGACCGAAGGAGATAATGGGGATCCTGACTAAACAGTTAATGATCATCTGAGGGACGCTAGCCGAAGTGTAGCAGATGTCTAGGAAGGACAGGTTGCTGAGGAAGAAATACATGGGGGTGTGGAGTCGGGAGTCATAATGGATCAGGAAGAGAATGAGGACATTCCCCAGCAAGGTAACAAGGTAGGACAACAGGAGCAAGCAGAAGAAGATGATCTGAGCCTGGGGGTATTCTGATAGCCCGATCAAAATGAAATAGGTCACAGCTGTGTGATTTCTTCCATCCATACCTTTCCTTCTCTAGCTGCCTCATCAAAGCAGGAGAAACTCGTTGAGTGATAACATCTTATTTTTTTCCACGGATGAACTTGTTTTCAAAGGTTTTTCATTTCAATATTCTAGTGCCAAATAGGCATGATTTTAAGAAATCTTCCGTGCCTTAAGTTTTCACTGGCTGAAATGGGCAAATCAATTAATCACTTTCTGGTGAGGAACCTTTCTGCACTTAGCAAAGCTGGTCCTGAGATAACAGCTCCCTGCTCCATTGTTGGATTTCCACTTGGAAACTTCTTATACTGGTAGACCCTTCCAGACCATGTTTGACAAGGACACCATGGTCAATGAGTCATGGTAACCCCTTTGAAATGATCAGGTCTTCATGTATGATTAAGTGATACATCATAATATAACAGAAATATCCCTGGTTCCATGGGGGTAGAGAACTTGTTTTCAAATCTGACCTTTGAAAATTAAGCACATTAATCAATGATCATTTTAAGTGTCTACTATGTACCGGGTCTTCTAGGTCAGACAAAAACAGCAATGAAACACTTCCTTATTCGATCCATGTGAGACAAATATTGGCCGATTATGTGACCTTGCACAAGTGATAACCACTTTGCCACTATCAGTAGCCTCAGTTTTTTTCTTTTTTTACTTACAACAAAATAAAGAGATTGAGTTATATGTTCTTATCATGGGAAGGGCACTGGACTGGAAGACAGGAGGCTTAATTCCCTGGGCTCTCACTTGTGATCTGGGCTTGGCTGGAATTTAAATCAATCATCTTTTTAATTCTGACACTCTATTATTAGTGGATAAGAACTTTGCCTTGGTGTAAGGACCTGGAGTAAGGAAGAACTGAGTTCAAATTCAGACTGAGACACTTCCTAGCCATATGACCCTAGGCAAGTCCCTTAAACTTTGCTTGCCTTAGTTTTCTCAAGTGTAAAATGATCTGGAGAAGGACATCTCAAACCACTCCAGTATTTTTGCCAAGAAAACACCCCTGGGTAAGTCCATGGGGTTACAAAGATTTAGAAATGACTGAACAACAATAAAAAGTATGACTCACATTCCCCTAGTCCCAGAAAAGAGTCATGGAGAAGGCCATGTGGTAGATGAGAAAACTTCTCTCTATTTTTTATTAGTAGTGAAATCTGGCTGCATCAAATATGATTTTTCTCTCAGAGTTGTCTATAGGATTTTAAAGATCTCATAGACATGAAGATATTATCACTGATATGGTATTACTTAGAATGTTTTTGATTCTGAAAAGAATTAGAAGTAATGAGAAACACATGGATTTCAGATAGTTCAATGGACTAGAAGTCATTTAAATTGGATTCTAGCTTAAAAACTATGTAGGATTTTGAAGCAATTTCCATCCTCAGCTCTTTAATAAGGTGGTTGAACTAAATGACCAATCAGGATCCTTCCATTTTTGTTTATGATCTTGTAGTCTCTAATTCTGTGAAATCAAAAAAGATGGAAACACAGATACTTTTTACAGCAAACCACATCTGAGAGTGATGTGAGGAGTATGGGAGTCTAATGGCCAATGGGTTTGACTTTAAAAGACATTAGTTTATTTAGATACAATCATTTATTGGCTAAGTGATGTAAGTCTAATTGCTTTACATCTCTGGTCCCCAATTTTTTGATCTTTAAGGCCATTTATTTGACTTATATAGTAAGGAATCCTCGAATGCTAGCTGAAATAGAAAGAGCAATTGGATTTAGAGTACACAAGTGCCACTCTCCCTTTTTATAATTGTGACCTGGGCAAATTCCTGTACCTCATCAAGGCATGATCTCATCTTTAAAATGGGTATAGACTTTAAAATATATAGCAATGCAAGCTGTTTTTACTGGTGACCCCATAATAGAAGCAAGAACACTATTCCTCTGTTTTGGGGTTATCCCAAGAGGCCAATTGTTATCTCTACTCTGAATAGCATATGAAGTCATCATAGGTGTTTATGCAAATTGAAGATTTGGAGGTTTGCAACTGACTGGTGCTTATACAAAGGCATTAACATAGATGCAAAGGGAGTAAGTAGGTCACTTACCAGTTAACAGATTGCACCTGATAGTTATGTTTTCATTTATGAGAACCAAAAGCCATTGCTTGGATTTCATCTCTTTGCTTAGCAGTCAATAAACTGACTCCATCATTTGGATGGATATTTATGAATACTGTTCTACCAGACAACTGAAAAAGTAAAAAAAAAAAAAAAAAGTCATTTCAAAAGAAGACATTCAGAAACTTTGCTCTGTGCAATCTTTATGATCCCTCCACCTGAAGGACAAGATAGGAGATATCTGACTAGGGAGCCTGGCTCGTGATCAGATCATACTATTTGACTTATTAGTTGAATTCTTTGCTGCACTGATTCCTGTTATCAGGAGTTTGAAGAAGATATCACAATCTATTAGAGAGATTCAGGATTCACAGATGAAAAAGAGGAGGGAAGATGTTTCAGAAAGACCAAGGGATAGAGGCTATTGTTCTTGCTCTTTTTCCCAAGAGATTAAAGCATCAAAAATTAGAGGATAATAGATATAAGTGGAATAGACGTTATGAATGATATAGTCTCACATCTCCTTTATTTTATAGATAAAAAGACTCAGGATTGTTAAATGATATTTCTAAAATCATATAGGTAAGTGGAAGATGAAAGACTGAAATCAAATTCTACTTACTACAAAGCCAAATCCCTTTCCAGTGTACAATACCCTGTTCTAGAAGGTTAAAGAAACATAAATTGGAAAATTTACCTTTTAAAAGAGAGAAAGATTTAATTTGTCTCACATCTTTGGTCATATATTCCAAATTTCCTTATGTCATGTTTGGAACGTACTAGTCCAGCCTCTTTGTGGAAAACTCTTAACTTGGAATATTCATTGCCTTGTGAGGCAATCTGTTCTTTAGTTCAGATTACTTAAGAGTTGACTTTTCAATTGAGCCAATATTTCTTTTGCCATAACAGATCTACTCAAAAGTGGGTAGTTCTTGAGATCTGTTTCCTCCTTTGTAAAGATGGATAATAATAATACTTTTAGTACCTACCTCATAATGTTCTTTGAGGTTGTGATGAAACAAGGTATATGTGATCAGATGTGATTTCCATTTGGATCAGTTTCTGGCTCTGGGATCAGTTTATCTGTTCTGTCTCTTTGAGTTCATGTTTTAGTTTCTTTGACTGGAGGAGACTGGGATAATTTTTCTTTGAATTTTTTCTCAGTGATGATCTGTATCTTTAACTTTCAGGTCCATTTCGCTTTTGATACCCCTGTCACACCGTCTCTTCTCTGAGAAATTCTTCTAGTGTTACCTTTGAAAAGTAACTTAAGTAACTCTCTGGCTCTCAATTTTCATTTCTACAAAATGATGGGATTCTAGATTGGTGTTTCTCCACCAAGCTCTAACATTCTGTATTCAAAAACAATTGGACTCCACCTTTCTGGGTTCTAATCTTTTAATATTCCTAAACCCATTTGACCATTTATAATTGATGTTTTTATGAAAAGAGTTCCTCTTCTTCCTACCCCAACCAGTTATATCTCTCAGTTTGGTTCATATATACTCTCTTTTTTATCTATCTATTTGTCTATCTACCTACCTATCTATCTACCTATTTATCTATTTATTTCCCACTTCCCTTCCAGGTTGTTCCTTTTCCCTCTATCTGTGACATACCCATTTGCACAAGGGGAAGGACTCAAGAGGAAGGAAGAGATCGATTTTCGTATCCTCTTGCTTTCCACAGCTTTATTCAATAAGTCAAGAATCCATGAAGATATACTTAAAACACATTTTCTCCTTCAAGGATGTACAGCTTATCTCTCCCAGGTGCATCATAGGTGGTTTTTAGGAGATCTCAGGAATCGTAGTTAATTCCTGAGATTTAGGAGATCTCAGGACAAATAAGTTTTTGAAGATGGGATTCTGAACTAAACCCCCAAATCTTCAAAGTTCTGCGTCTTTTGTCTCTAGCCTCTACTTCCTAATCTCTGGGAACCCACTATCCTAGGGAACCCACTTGTATAGAATAGCAGGCATTTATATTGAGCCAAATTTAAAAAGAGAAATATAATGAGGCAAGAGATAGAATGAGGCTTCTTCTCTCCTTTTTACTGCCGGCAGGAGGCATAGTAGGTGGTTCCTGAGGGATTAAGTGCTCATTAAATTCCAAAGTGCTGAGTGTGACTTGGGAATCTGGAGTTAACTTTCACACTCATTTGTAGTCATTAGACAAGAAGTTTGTAAAGGTAGAGTTTTTTGGATTCATCCAGAAAACAGTGAAAAAATGTAACAAACATCTCTCTTTTTTTAGGTTACACATGTACATTCATTTTCCCCTCCCATATTTCCATATGACTTGTATTGGAAGAGAAATATCAGAACAAAAGGGGAAAACCAAGAGAAAAAAAAGCACAAGAAAAATAAGTGAAAATATCATGCTTTAATCTCCACAGTTCTCAGTCTCCATTTGGTTCTTTGAGGTCAGGAGCTTTCTTAACCATTTTTTTCCCTAATACTTAGGACCATGCAGATAATAGGCACTTAAATGTGTATTGACTAGTTATTGATTGTATGTCTCTCCTGGTATGCATTTAATCTCCACAGTTCTCTCTCTGGATGTGAATAGCATTTTCCATCCAAAGTTTACCAGAATTGCCTCAGATCATTGAATTGCTAAGAAGAGTCAAGATTATCATAGTTGATTATCACATAATCTTGTTATTGCTGTGTATAATGTTTGTCTGGTTCTGTTTGCTTCACTCAGCATCAGTTCATGTAAATCTTTTCAGGCCTTTCTAAAATCAGCCTGTTCATACTTTCTTATAGAACAATAATATTCCATTACTTTCATATATCATAATTTATTCAGCCATTCCCCAACTGATGGGCATCCGTTCCTTTTCCAATTCTTTGCCACCATAAAAAAAGCGGCAAACATTTTTGCACATGTGGATCCTTTCCCCTCTTTTATGTTTTTGGGAGAAATACTACTAGTATTTTTGGATCAAAGAGTATGCACAATTTTATAGCCTTATAGGCATAGTTTCAAATTGCTCTACAGAATGATCAGATCAGTTCACAACTCCACCAACAATGCAAGTAGTATCCCAGTTTTCTCATATCACCTCCAACATCATAATCTTTTTCTGTAATCTTAGCCAGTCTGATAGGTATAAGGTGGTTTTAATTTGCATCTCTAATAATAGTGACTTAGAGCATTTTTTCATATGAGCATTTATAGATGACTTCAATTTCTTCATCTGAAAATTGTTCATATCCTTTAACCATTTATCAATTGGGGAATGACTTGTATTCTTATAAATTTGACTCAGTTCTCTATATATTTTAGAAATGAAGCACTTTATCAGAAACACTGTAAAGATTATTTCCCAGCTTTCTGCTTCCCTTCTTACTTTGGCTGCATTGTTTTGGTTTGTGCAAACCCTTTTTAATTTAATGTAATCAAAATTATTCATTTTTCATTTTATAATATTTTCTATTTCTTGTTTGGTTACAAATTCCTTTCTCCAAAGATCTGACAGGTAAACTTATGGTATCTATCACTCTTTATGTCTAAATAAGGTACCCATTTGAACTTATCTTATAATGCAGTATGAGATGTTGATTTATGTCTACTTTCCGCCATACCATTTTCCAGAGTTCCTAACAATTTTTGTTAAAGACTAAGTTCTTATCCCAGAAGCCACAGTCTTTGGGTTCAAACAATAGATTATTATAGGCATGGATTATTATGTCTTATGTATTTAACCTATCTTACTGATTTACTGCTTTGTTTCTCCACCAGTATCTGGTGTTTTTGATGACTGCTGCTTTATAATAGTTTTAAGTCTTATATTTCCAGGCTACTATCTTTTACATCTTTTTCATTCATTCCCTTGATATTCTTTATCTTTTTTTTTCAGATGAATTTTGTTATTATTTTTTCTAGCTCTATAATTTTTTTGACAGTATGATCGGCATTACACTGAATAAGTAGAATAATTCAGGTAGAACTCTCTTTTTTATTATATTAGGTTGGTCTATCCATGAGCAATTGATATTTTTTCAATTGTTTAGATCAGACTTTTTGTGTGAAAAGTGTTTTGTAATTGTGTTCATGTAGTTCCTGGGTTTGTTGGTCTTGGTAGGTAGCCTCCCAAATATTTTACATTACCTACAGTTATTGTAAATGGAATTTCTCTATCTCTTGCTGATGGATTTTGTTGGTAATATAATGAAGTGATGATAATTTATGTGAGTTCATTTTATATCTTGCAGCTTTGTGAAAGTTGTTAATTATTTCAAGTAGTTTTTTAGTTGGTTCTCTAGGATTCCCTAAATATACTACCATATCTTTAGAAATAGTTTTATTCCCTCACTACTGACTGTGATTCCTTCACTCTCTTTTTCTTTTTATATCACTAAAGTCAATATTTCTAATACGATATTAAATAATAGTGGTGATAATGAGCAACCGTGTTTCACCCTGATCTTATTGGGAATGCTTGCTTCTAGCTTCTCTCCATTATTCATAATGCTAGGTGGTGGTTTTAGATAGATGCTGTTTATCATTTTAAGGAAGACTCCATTTATTCCCATGCTCTCTAGTACAACATCTCTTCTTAAGAGTCATTTTTCTCCCCCATTAGTTTCCTCAAGGCTCCCTTGACATCCTTGTTCCTGAGGCTATAGATGAGGGGGTTGAACATTGGTGGAAGGACACCATACAATATAGAAATGATCTTATCTCGATCCCGGCTCGTCTTGTCCTGTGGCATCATGTACATTGAGATGGCAGTACCATAGAAGACAATCACCACAGTGAGGTGGGAACTGCAGGTAGAAAATGCCTTTTTTCGACCTTCAGCAGAGCGTATCTTTAACACAGCTCTCAGGATATGGCCATAGGAGGCAAGGATGAAGACAAAAGGTGCTAGGAGAGTCAGAGTACTGCTGGCCATCATAAACAATTCATTCAAATGTAGATCATTGCAAGCAAGCTTAATGACAGCCAAAAGCTCACAGGAGAAATGATTGATGAGGTTGTGGCCACAGAACTCCAATGGGGTGGTCAGTGTTGGGATTACAGTGAGTAGAAAGGACGATACCCAGGACACAGTTGCAAGCTGGACACAGAGCCGGGGGCTCATTCTCACTGGGTAGCGTAAAGGGTCACCAATGGCGATGCAACGGTCATAGGCCATGACAGCTAGAAGAAGACATTCTACAACCCCCAGGTAGAGACCAGCACACATCTGGGCCAAGCACTGGCCCAGGGAGATGGCAGGGATGCTGACTAGGCAATTGATTAGTACTTGAGGGAGACTAGATGAAGTATAACAGATGTCTAGGAAGGATAGGTTGCTAATAAAGAAATACATTGGAGTGTGTAGGTGGGAATCATAATATATCAAGAGGAGAATGAGGCTGTTCCCCAGCAAAGTCATAAGATAGGATACTAGGAGCAGGCAGAAGAAGATGACTTGGGCTCTGGGGTACTCTGAGAGCCCAACCAAGATGAAATAGGTCACAGATGTGTCATTTTTTTCATCCATAGTCTTACTCCACTATCTATATCACCAAAGTGGGGGGGAGGAAAGCATTAAATCAAAAAATGGTGCTGACATTTTGAATTTTAAATAACAGAACACTTTGCAATATCTATTTCAACCATTTAATGAGAAATCTCCATAACCACTATTATCACAATAGCTTGCATTTAAATAGTACTTTGGAGTTTGAAAAAGTTTTGCATATCTCATTTTGTCCTTTAAACAATGTGAAAGATAGGTTATAATTAATATCCTTAATTTTAGATGAGGAAAATGAGGCTAAGAAAGGTTTATTGACTTGTCCAGGGTCAAATTGGAACTGACCAAAATAGTTCTTGAACTTTAGATTTCCTGACTTCAAATCTGATATTCTATATCCTGTATCTCTATGATACATGAACTCCCAGCATACCATAGTAGATGTATCCATGAGTTATTGTGAACTGAAATAATTATTACCTCGTAGCCAACTTCCTGGGGATCATCTTCTCTGAACTTATCTAAGTAGGCTTAACAATGTAGCATTAGCTCTTATTTCTCTGTGTCATATGTCTAGCAATCTACCAGATGATATGTTGCAAGTATATGTTGGTGAAGAGTCCATAGTTACCTTATGTGATACAATTAGACATCCCCTTGAGAGTATGGAAAGCTGAATGGTGTAACATAAAGAAAATTGGCTATGATGCCAGATAATCAATTTCTAAATTCTTCATATTGATTTAATCAATCAATCAAAGCATCCAATAATTATTTCTTTAATATTTCCTATCTGTCAGCCATTAAACTGGATGAAGGGGTATTTAAAAAAAAAAAAAGAAATAAAAAAAGTTTCTGCCTTCAAGGTATATTTTACCTTGGAGTAAAACAAATATTTTATGGGGAAAACAAATATTTAATGTGTGATTTTAGGAAACTTATTTTATCACCATGTGTCATGTTTTGTCCATCTGTAAAATAAAAAAAAAGTTTGGCGTAGATGCTCTCTTCAGTCTCTTCCATCTCTAATCCTTGAGCTGATCAGTTTCATGGGGACAAATAACGATAAAAAAACAAATATGGCAATGGCCATGCAGGTAGTATTTTACTGTCTCAGTGCATTGTAAAAACACCAGAGAGTGAAGGAAGGAGCTCTTGGCATGAAGATCAGCACACCCAGGTTTTGATACTTACTCTGTAACCTTGGACAAGGCACTTCCATTTTAAAAAAATACATAATTTTTCTCAATAGTATTTTATTTTTCCAAATATGTGTAAAGATAGATTTCAGCATTAAATTTTGTAAAAGTTTGTGTTCCAATTTTTTTCTCCCTCTCTTCTTTACCTAACCCTTCTCCAAGACAGCAAGTGATCTGATACAGGTTAAATATGTGTAATCCTTTTAAAGCATATTTCCATGTTTTTCATGTTGTTAAATTAAAAAAAAATCAGACTAAAAGGGGAAAACAACACAAGAAAGGAAGAAAGAAACAAACAAAGAAAGAAAAAGCAAACAAATAAAAATATGGAAATACTATGTTTTGATACACATTCAGTTGCTATAGTTCTCTCTCTGGATGCAGTTGGCATTTTTCCTCCCAAGTCCATTGGAATTGGGCAAGGCAATTTCTTTCTCTGGCCAAGGTTGGACTAGATTAGTCCATTTTGTCCATTAGTCCATCTGATATTCTATATATAAGTGTCCTATATCTGATCTTGCAAGAGCATCATCAGATACATAAGCCAAATGTTACTATCCTTATTATATACCTGAAGAGTTGGAAACAGACTTCTTATAGATATTATTATATGGACCAAGCTAGAGAGCTGCTATTATCTTGGATGCCAATTTTAAATGTCATCTTCCTCAAAAAGACTCAGTTTTTAGCCACTGTTGCCTTTTTAGTCTTTCTATACTCTTCACAAACATGTAGGGTAATATCTTCTACTATAAGACAAAAAATTATACATAGGAAAAAATCCTCACAGATTACCTTTAGCTAGGACCTCTGCCTCAAGGTCAAGGTTACTTCTAGTGAAGTGGAAATGGAATTAGAAGTAGAGCTAGATAATTCATGTTGGAGATTTAGTCCTGCTATTATTAGTTGGGTAATTGTAAATCAAGTCAATTGCTCTCTCTAAGCCTATTTCCTTATTTCCAGTGGGTAGTACTATGTAGGACCATTTAAAAACTCAAATAAGATACTAGAAATTAAAATCTACAGAAATATCTCTTATTATATTTTAATTCAGGGCCAGAATAACTTATAACCATTAACACTCAAAGTGAGGAGTCATGGCGAGGGCTATGAAAATGTCAGGTCAAATTTGTCACAAAGATTTCACTCCCTTTTTATAGATCCAGTGCTAAGTAATAGTTTCTGTAAAACAGGAAGAACTTAATAACTATTGACTGACTAGTGACATTTGGTTATGTTTAATATTGTTCCATGCATATGTAGGATTTTCAAGTCCTGTTGATAATTCAGACTTAGTCATTGAGGTCTTGTTGCTCAGAGGGAGTGTGTTTCTGAAAAGAACAAGAAATTCAAGAGATAGGTAGGGATTTTTATGGAGGAGTTAATAAATAGAGACATATATTAGGAGTCATGAGTTGTATCTAAGCTTTAACTCTGCAATAAATGCAGTGTTCCCTGGGTTAGTGCATTTCACTTATAAAGATTTAGTTTTCTCATTTGTAGAATAAGGGAGTTGATGAGGTGATTGTTGAGATCCCTCACTCCTCTGCCAATGATTCTGCAATATGGTCCTGCAAACATGGGTTGTGCCTGCAATCCAGGTACTCTAACTCCAAAACCAAGATTAGGACAGGAAGCATGAGTAATGTGGTGGTGTGAAACCATTTGGGTCCTGGTCCTCCCATTTCTTAGCTATGTGATGTCAGCCTAATCACTCTTGCCTATGGGTTTTTCATCTTTAAAGCAAAAGAATTGCATTGGTTGATCATAAGGTCCCATTTAAATTTAATATTCTATGACGTAGAAAGAACATTGGCCCCAGAGCCAAGAGATGTCTGAGTTCAAGTCATAACTTTCCTACTTAGGAGTTTTGTGACCTTAGGCAAGTCACCACATTTCCATCAGGAACATTCGCCTCATCTATAAAATGGATACAAATACAATTACAAAATTTTCCTCATTGGTTTGCTGTGAAAGAAAAATTGTTTTGCAGCACTTTAAAAATATACAAAAATGTGAACTTATAATAAAACTATTCTTCCCCTAAAGGAAATCCAAGAATATCTATCTTACCTTAATGAGGAGAGCAAGTCCTATCCATATCCATGGGCATACTTTGAAGTATCATTGATGTTTCAGGATACCTCGGAGCTTTGGAAACCACATGGTTCTGCATGGTTCTGAGATAAAAAAGGCATAGGAGGGACAAAGCAATGCAAAGAAAATCAGTCACTTACTGGCCAGCCAACTGAGTCTTTTGAGTAAGTTTCTTCTGTCTAGCTAGCAGTCATTGAAATTGGCCACTACCAATCCAAACATGGATCCTTTTGAAGATCCAGGATGTTATATATGAGAATGGATGAAAGGCAAACATTTAAAAAGAATACAAATTTTTAAAATTACCAATTTTATGTTCCATGATTTAATTATCTTCATATAACTTTACAAGCATAGAAGAAAGGAGAAATGTATCTCAGCAGCCTGACTTAAGATTAGGGCATTCTATTTGGCTCCTGATTCCCATTTGTTCTTTGTTATGTTAAGAGGGATTTGGAGAAGGTATAGGAGATTCATATTAAGCGTCATTACTGGATGCATAGGAATTTCATATATGAGGCAAAATAGGGAAGCCATTCTCTGTAGGTAAGAAAGAGGTATATGTTGTTGACCTTGGTCTATTTCTCTGGAGATAATGTTACCAGAAAGCATATTATAGGATCTTTGGAAAGTGGGGAGAAAGTTTCTCAGCTAGAACATGAAGGACTCATCTAACTCATCTCCTTCCTTTTACAGATGAAGAAACCACATTTCAGAGAGATTAGTGACTTTATCTAAGGTCAGATCAGTAAGCAGATCTGTGCTTCAAATCCTAGTTTTTTTTTTTTTTTACCTTTGCTGTTGTTGGGTGTTTTCAGTTGTGTCCAACTCTTCATGACCCCATTTGGGGTTTCTGAGCAAAGATATTAAAGTGGTTTGCCATTTCCTTCTCCAACTCATTTTACAGATGAGGAAACCAAGGCAAAAAGGGTTAAGTGACTTTCCAGGTTCCCAGAGCTATGAAATGCCTGAGGCTGGATTTGAACTTGTCTCCCTGATTCCAGACCTGGCATTGAGACACCCAGCTGCCTCTTCTTTGACCCTTGACTACAAACCTGGGGCCTTTTTCAGTGTATCTTGCTTTCTTCATAAATTTATAGAATCATAAACTTGGAATTTCTCCCTTTAAAAGTTTGAACCATTTATTTTTTTCTCACATAATTGGAAATGACTATAGACATAATTTAGAACAGTTTCCACTCATTGTAGGATGATCATACTAAAAGCAATCCTGAAACATGGTTATCTAACATCTTCTTGAAAACCTCTAAGGAAACTTACCACATGGTGAGGAAGTATGCTGCCCATCTATGTGAGTGCTTTTTTTATTTTTTTTTAAATCAGCCATATCTTTTTTTTTTTCTCTTTAGCATGAAATCAAAATTGATTTCATGTTAAACTTTTGCGAGCTGAAATGGAACATAAAGGTCCTATTTTGTAGTCCCTTAATTTTACTGATGAGGAAATGGAGGTTAATAGAAATCCAAAGTGATAGAGTTGCTAGGTATCAGAGCCAAGTTTGAGGCTCCTTATGCACAGTGATCCTCCCACTTCACCAGTTCTTTATTCTTTTCATTGGAACCACACAGAGCAAATCCAATTAGTTTTCTATAAGAAAGCTCTTTAGATATTAGAAGACTATGAATATGTCCCCAAACCTTCTCTTCTCCAAACTCTTCAGTTCTTTTAATCAATCCAAATGTTCCTTAGTTTAGAATTTTTCTTTTTACCAGACACATCTCTCTCTCTCTCTCTCTCTCTCTCTCTCTCTCTCTCTCATGTCTGTGTCTCTGTCTCTCTTTCTTTCTCTCTCTGTCTCTGTCTCTGTCTTTCTCTCTCTCTCAATCTCTCTATCCTCTCCTCCACCCCTTTACAGTCCCTTTTGTGTATTTCTCTTCCTCCTTCCCTCTTAAAATATGAGATCCTTAAGGACATAGCTGCCTTTCTTTTTAATTTACATGTATCACCACCACTGTACTACACTACTATACTACCACAAGCATTAAATAATGGCATATAATAATCACTTAATAGATGCTCATGACTTAACCCTTTTATAAATGTACTAGTCTTTTTCATTCCCAGAAATGTAAATTGATGAATAATATTCTCAAAAAGAATTACATGGGTTTGTCATGAATTAATTAATTCCATTTGATCAGGCAATTAATTCTGCTTGAGAAAAGTACAATTTGAAGCTAACCAGTAACTTCATGCTTTATAGTCAGTCCTTCAACTTGAATTGACAATACCTCTCTTGATATGTCAATTATATGGTGCTTGTCAAAAGCGGGGGGGAGGGAGGGGCAGTTGACCGTAGACCTGTAGCCCTTGGCTGACTATTTTTGATATATAATGCACCAATATCCCATGTTCTATTTTCTAATAATATCCTAAATTCCCTTCCTCTTCTAATATTTTATTCTTTTAGGAACAAGAACTCTCAAGGAAGTATTGCTGTCACTCCAATTCATAGTTTTCTGTCAAGTATGTATATTGTGTCCTCCGTGTACTTCTCTCACAAGGCTTTTTCTTCTTATTCTTTCTATGGTATAACTAATTTGACAGGCCAAAAGACATGGGAAGAGGCAAAAAGGAACATGAAATCAATATACTTTCATTATCTTTTACCACTTCCACATCTCCATTCCTTTTCAAGGTTCTTGTGATCACTCACCTCCAACAGAAATTCCCCTTCAAGCATATCTAGTCCATCTCCTCCAGTGAATTATGGATGCATGGTCAGAGCCTGCCATTGGCAAGAAAGTGGATGTAGGTGAACCTCAACCTCTAGATAGATTCCCCAAGGCCAAGTTCTTCCTCCCTCTTTTCCTGCAGTTTCTCATCCTGTAACATTTGTAAAGGAATCCTTCTCTAAAGAGGAGCTAGCACTTCAATTAAGTCAGAGGGAAAGGAGAAAAATAATTGGGGAAGGAGGTAAAATTAGTCTTCAATTCTCTTTTCTTTCTCCAGGGATTCTAAGAGGGACCTCTGAGGGACCAAAGTCTCATTAAAATCAAGAGTGTTTTGATTAGCTTAGGAATAAGAAGTAAACTTTCTGATTCACTTAGAGTCATTGGTGGAGAAGTTTTGAAAGATGAACTTATCAGATTAACTTATAGAAAAAGTAAGTCAACTGCTCAGAAAATACCCTCTGACAGCTAAGGTGGGAAAGGAGAAGAGAACGGAGAAGAGGAAAGAAGACGAGAGGAGAAGAAAAGAGAGAAGAGAAATCAAGAGAGAAGAGGAGGGAAGTGAAAAGGAGAAGTAATGAGAGGAAAGGAAAAGAGAGAAATCAGAAGAGGAGAGGAAAAGAGAGGAGAAATTAAAAGAAGAGATGAAAAGAGAGGAAAGAAGAAGAGAGGAGAGGAAAAGAGGAGAAGAAAAGAGAGGAAGAGAGGAGACAATACTATGTTACAAGAGAACAATAGTTTACCTGTGGGAAAAACTCAATCAGAGAATATCAAATGGCAGAGACTGAAAGGACCCTTCATATGTAAGATATTAGAATTCCAAAGGAGAATAGTTCATAAAATTTAAGATTTAGGATGAACCCTAATTCAAAGTTAGTTAGAGTTGGAGGGTCCCTTAGAACATGTCCATACTGGGTGTCACCCCAGAACATGGAATGATAGATCTTGAAGGGTCCTTGGAAATAAAATGTCAGAGTCTGGAGGAAATTTCAATTATCAAATATCCAAAGGGAGAAAAAAATGTCAGAGTCTGGAAGAAATTTCAATTATCAAATATCTAAAGGGAGAAAAACAATAGAATATGAAATGGGAGCACTGAGAGATGCTTTAATAATTGTCTGGTCCATAGTCCCCATTCACCAGATGAGGAATCAAATGCAGAAAGGAAGAACCTGTTCCAGAGCTCCAAACTCATGGTCTTCTGACCGAGTCCTGATTTCATATCTTTGTACCATACTGACCTTTCCATGGCTTACTTCTGGCCATAAAAAGCTGAACAGGTGTTATTTTAATTCATGTAAAAATCCTGGTAATTTTCCACTTTTGATTTAGTTGGTATAGTGGATGGAATACCAGGCCTGAAATCAAGAAGACTTGAGTTCAAATCCAAACTCAGACACTTACTAGCTGGTTGACCCCAGGAAAGTCATATCACCTATTTGTCTCAGTTTTGTCAGGATTTCCTTGAGATGTTTGAATTTAATTAAAAAACAAACAAACAAATAAATACTCTAAAGACATCATTAAAGGCCTGAAGTCAGAAAGACTCCTCTTCCTGTGTCTAAATCAGGCTTCAGACACTACCTCTGTGACCCCTGGGCAAATCACTCATCCATGTTTACCTCAGTTTCTCCAATAAATGAGTGGGAGAAAGAACTGGAAAACTGCTTTAGTACTGATGAAGTCCTGAATGATAGGTATATTGGGCAGCGATGCATTGAAGAATTGATAAAGTTTATCTTTGGGCACAGAGATCAGTTTAAATCCATAATCCCATTCTCTGGAGAGGTCATCCAGTCAGAAATCCAAATTATGTCAACCCCCTGAAGCCCACAGTCTCACTTTGTAATGCCCTGTGGGAAATCCCAGTTATGCACCTGAGGTTAAAATTTCCCTATAAAATCTACTTATGACCCATACTACATACTCACTGCCTTCCCTTGGGTCAGTCTGCCATTAGCACTCTGTTTTATGGTGTCTTTCCCTTTACCCCTTCCACATGCCATGTGATAGCTCCCCTAACTCCACTATGTTTCTCAATCCCACTTCTCCTTCTTATAGCTAATTCACTCTTTGAGGGTGTTAAGTCCCTTTTAGGATTTAGCTACCAGCCAAGGACATGCCCCAACCTCATGAGGTGCTCTCTTTCTACTGGGTAATTGTGAGTTCCACTAAGGAACTTGTTTTTCATAAGCTCTCCCATTCTATTTCATATTTACCATCCCTGGTCTGTTGTATCTCTTCATTTTGTCTGTAACCTTTTCCATAAATAAACCTACCTTTTGCCAAAGAAAATGGCCAAAGTGAATTCTTCATGTGTTGGGACTCCCACACGTGTTATTTCTCCTAAAACATCATCTCATGCTTAAATAACAGCCTTTGTTGCTACATCAGCCACATCAGTATTGGGTTCACAAAGAGTAGGACATGCTGGAAATGTTTGAACAACAACAACAAAAGTATAATTTGAAAACTAGCATTTCCACTTTTTTATTATTTACTTTCAGACCTATAATCTTTTGTTTCTCTAGATGAATTTTATTAACTTTTTCTAACCTTAAAAGTAATCCTTTGCTATCCTAATTCATTATAGTACTGATAGGTAAGCTAATTTAAATAGTTGGTGATTTTTAATGTATACTTTGGCATGGTCATAAAAGATTATTATTTCTCAAGTTATTTTGGGCTGTGTTTGTGTAAAGAAGCTCTTTTTTTTTAGTTGTACTCATATAGTTTGTCTATTATTTTAAATGTAATTTCTCCTTCTATTTCTTACTGTTTTGTTAGTAATGTGTAGAAATGCTAATGATTTTATTTTATATGTGGCATCTTTTTCTAGAACTATTATTTCAATTAATATTAATTGACTCTGGAGCTCTCTAAGTGTGACATATCATCTAGAAAAAGTTAATTATGTTACTTTTTATTCTATTTTGTTCCCTCCATTTATTTTCTTGTTGATATAGCTAATTTTGAAGAATTATATCGAATAAGAGTGGTGACATCTTTACTTTGCTCCTGGTCTTATTGGTAAGGTTTCTACTATATCTCCATTGCATATATTGATGCCCCCCTGGTTTAAAATACTTATTTTGCTACTAAAAGATTCATCTATTCCTAGTTTTCTAATTTTCTTTAAGAGAAATGATTATGATCTTTTATCAAAAGCTTTTTACTATATATAATAGAATAATTTTTGTTATTTTTGTTATTAATATGTTCAGTTTTCCTCTTATTGGACTAGCCCATCATTGATAGTATCAATCCAAACTGTATATGTAGTCTTTGTAATATGATTCTATAACTTTTTCCCAATATTCTATTTAAAATTATTGTACCAATATTTATTGGAAATATTAAATATTATATAATATCAAGATCATGTTTGCAACAAAGATGGCATTTCATGGAATCCTTTATTTTCCTATTTGTTCAAATAGTTTATGTAATTTTTGAATTAATAAGAGTGAGCATTTGTATAGTACTTTAAAATTTGAAAGTGTTTTATGTGTATCATTTAACAAATCTCATAATTCTGAGATGAGGCTGCTATTATTTCCCCTATATTAAAGATGAGGAAATTGAGGCAGATAGAAAGTTAGATTTTCCCAGGGTCATATCTGAAACCCACCAATTTTTAATTTATGTTTTCTTAGTTATTTTAACCCATGAAAGTTAAGAAAAATGGGAATTCACCAAAGCACAAATCACCTGAGGATTGAGTTTCAGAAACTCTTCTGCAGACTCAATAAACACCGTGATTTCTATGGGACATGTGAAGGCCATGTTTTGGAGGGTAAAATAACACAAGGTATTATCATTTGTAGTGGACCGGCTGATCTTCCTTGAATTGGCCATATGACATATTGATGTAGACTTGAAATTAGGAACTGTGGCCCAAGTCTGTCATTTCTTGCCATTGTTCTGCTATTGACTGCTTTGGATTTTTGCCATTGAAGATTTTTTGTCAGGGAATGATTGTAAGGGAAAGATTGTTCTTCACTTGTATCCTGCTATTTGTGACCCCATGGACCATAGTGCTAGATGTTTCTTTCTTTCTTCTGCTGTCTCTCAAAGTGTGTCCAATCTCATTTTTTATTTCCATGACATTCTCTATCCATCTCATCCTTTGCCAGCCCATTCTTCTTTTGCCTTCAATCTTTCCCAGCATCAGGATGTTTTCCAATGAGTCCTATCTTCTTATTATGTGAAAAGCCTCAACTTCAGTATTTGACCTTTTAGTCAATTAGGTCAATTAATTTATTTAAGTGTTGACTGATTTGATTTCCCTGCTGTCCCCTCTTTTGACTCTCAAAAGTCTTTTCCAGCACCACAGTTCAAAAGAATCGATTCCAAACCCATTTTCACCTTGCTAAGAGTCATATTTTTAGTGAGAAAAATTGATTGAATAGACTTCATTTTTGGGGGGAAATTTTTGACTGAAAACTTTGTGATACTGTGACTTGAAGGTCTGGTTGTAAATTCAATTGATTTTGATATTTGATTTAGATATCTTTCATAGCTGAAAAACAGACCTTAGAAAGATAATTGACTACAAATAAAGAGTTCATTATAGTTTTTACTAATGTAACTCACATTTTGACAGTTGATACAAACATTAAACAAAGAGCAACCCAGAGATGGCTGACAATCCTATTCCCAGCAACTTCTAAGCTTGGAGCATATTTCAGAATTGACTTGAAAGCAAATTTCCTAGAGTTATAAATGCTTATTACCTTGGAGAGAGGGGATATGAGGGTAGGAGGTCAAGCAAACATTAGGCAAAGGGAAGAGGAAGAAATGCCATCAGAAGGAGACATTTGCCATGAGCCATATAAAGTGAACAGAAAATCATTTTTTTTTAAATCCTGAACATTGCAATCTAGAGCATAAAGACAATATCCATTGGAATCAATTCCTGTATGAGTCTTGTGGTATAACATCTATTTAGCATGAATGTTAGCCTGGTTACCTTCCTTCTTTTCTTCCTAGAGAAGGAGTAGAATTGATAGTCAATCATGTTCTCATTTTCTCACCCTTGCCCCACTCCTACTGGCTAGGTAGTTGTTAAATTAGTTTCTTAAACTTGTTAATATGATTAATTATGATCATCAGAAATAGTAAACTATATTATTATTTAAAGCTGACAGTTATAACAGATAACACTATAAAATAGTGTTGGAGGGGAAAGTAAAGGAGGAGAAGAGGGAAAGAAGGAGAATTGGAGAGGCAGAAGGAAGGAGAGGAGAGTGGGCAAAGAGAGAGGGATGGAAGAAAAAGTAAGGGACAGAGAAGAGAGAGGGAAAAGGAAGTAGAGAGAGAAAAACAGTTAGGAGGGGAATAGAAAGAGGGAAGCAAAGGATGACAGAGAGAGAGAAATTCCTAGGCAGAGATAAAACTTCCTTTTTCTAGGGGGAAAAACCCAAAAGTTTGGTTCAGCATGTATGGAGATAACTTAACTTGGAGATAACTTGGGCAAAGTGGAGTATAAATGGTAAGTGTGGCAATGAATCTGGATTCCATATGCTCCTAAAATAAAAGCCCGAGCTTGCAATGACAGCCATTAATCAGAGAAGTAAGCCAAGAATATATATATATATATATATATATATATATATATATATATATATATATAAAACAGGAAAAAATTTTTTTTTTCTTGTTGAGATCTGTTTTATATTCTGGGCACTTTCCTAAACAGTGAGTTACTTGAAAGGGGCAGAAGCACCTCTGAAGAGCAATGGGATGCTGGGTAGGCTTCATCCTCATAAAGCAGAATGGAAGTCATACTTTTAAAGCCTTTTTAACATTCAGAAGTTTCACTTTGCCTAATTAGTTCGCTACCGCCACCTGCTGTTGGCTCTTATCATGACACAAATTTTCAATCTCATCAATTATGGAGATGTTGAATTTTCCTTTTGTCTAAGGTTTTTGGAAATAAGCTCCAAGGTCCAATGGTGCTGTTCCATATGGATGGAAGGGAGGATGATGGCAGGATAGAAGAAGGCATGTGGGATCTTCCCTGGTTTCCTGGTGATAGCTTTTGTAGTTACTTCTAAGATGTCTGATGACTTTAGAACTTTCTTTTGAGCTGAATTGCGACTCTACAGGAACTTTGTCATTTCCTACTTGGGTTCCAGATCCTGGTAGTTCTCATTAGTCCCCATCCATAGGTGCTACTTGCCTCTGCTTCTCTTCCCGCCTTCACTCTAGCCCCGGGTATTCTGACTCCTCTTAGATTCTTGCTTAGATCTTCCTGAGCCTGACCTAGGCTTTCCTTACTCTTCTGAGTGTGAGGGAGAGGAGGACCAGGCTGTCTCAGTAGAAAACATTTTTGAAGGAGCAATGAACTAGCCTCCTATCCCAATATTGTGTCCCAAAGTACTGGTCAGTCAATGGGCATTTATTGAGTGCTTATTACATGCCAGACACTGTCCTAAATATTGAGGCAGAGAAGGATTAAAAACATTCTTTACCTTTAATGATTTTATGCTCTAAAGGAAGAAACAAAAATTAAATAACTAGATACATACAAATGTAACCCCTCCAGGTCCAGAAAAAAAAACAATATTATACAATGCATGTACACAAAAAGACAGGAATTCTGTTTGGCTGAGGAAATGCTGAGTGAGGTGTCGTCTACTTTCTGTAAATGGTTTGTAGCCAAACTCTGAGAGAGGACCACCAGGGAAATAGTTAAAAGAAAATTTTAAATGGCACAACCTTTTGAATAGTGGACTGTACACCTTGAGATACATATTTATATGGGATTCAGGTTCCATTATGTTCCTTATCTCAAGGGACTGTAGTGATAGAGGCTCTTGAGAATGGACCTCCCATGAGTGAAATATTTCTCTCCACCCTGATTTTAGATGAGATCTCATTTTCCTCCCAACTGAAGAGCTCATTACCTCTTATTTATTATAGAGTATCCACACTCCAGGTAAAATAAATGTGAACTTAAGTCATAAAGTAGAGAAAAATTATAGAGTTACAATTAACAAGGGTTGGCAGCTGATAAAATAAGTATATTATGGAGATGTGGGTAATTAGAATGATAGTAATGCAATCAATAGGAAAAAAAAGGCATTTGAAAGAGGAATGTGTATGTGTGCTTCTTTTCAAGAATTAAATTTAATTCTTAATTAAATTTTGAACATGTTTATTTCAGAGATATCTGCCTAGAATGGAACCTTCCCAACCTTGTCAACTTCTTGTTGACAGAGGCAGTTTTCCAGTAGAGGTGATGATAAAGGGTATTTTTTCTGGTTTCTTCAATTTTCTCTATTTTTACACGTGATACAATAATATGAAATAAAATCCACAACTATTTATAATTTTAGAAACTTAATGATAGCAATATTTCTATCATTCCCTTTATGTCCCCTTCACTCTCTCTGCATTTAAACATGTACACATAAACATGGAGACACACACATATATATACATATATATATTAAAGTCAATCTGGATGCAATTCCCTTGTTTCTGCTTTCTTGAATTTGTTATTTCATATATCTTTATATACAATATCTTTATAGTTTTTATCATGCTATGCTATTGCATTATATTAATAGCCTAGAATTTATTCAGCTCTACCTCAATCATTAATTATTTATATTGCTTACAGTTTTTGTTACTATTGAAGTGGTAAAGCACCCACAATGGGACCATGAGAAATATAATCCTAAATCTTTGTAGTTAGAAGTTTATTACTAGTTCTTCACTCCCTAATGCAGATGGTATTTTTAACAACCCAGATGTACTGTCCTGAGAGTCTTGAGACCTTGACAACCTGATAAGCTTAAAGAAATGCTGCTGCTGCTGCCTGAGAATAACCCCCTTAGAGTGATAACTTTTTTGCCTCCTGTTTAGAATAGAAATTCCTTTAGTATGACAAATGTATCAAGAAACATTTTGACGTCTCTCTCTTCTTTCTATAAATATATGGCCCGGAGGCCACTCATGACTGACCCCTCTAGTCTTGGTGTTGGGGTTCAGTCGCTAGCTAGCAATAAATGCTCTTAAAACTTCATTATTTTGGCTGTTCTGTTTTTCTCTCACCTGTGTACTTCACTATAATTAATGCCACTATAAATATTATTTTATAAATATTTTTCTCATTTAAAATATTCTTATGGCAGGTAACTAATAAGGATATTGTTGGGTCAAAGGATAGGATTCATTTTTATGAATGTTGCTTTGTATTACTTAAGTTTTTCCCCAAAAAGTCTGAATGAATTTGCAGTGCCATCAGCAATGCATGAAAGTAACTTTTATTATTGACCTGCCAACATGATTTCCTCACTTTTGTTTGTACATGTATATAATGTCTTTCACTCCCACTACTCTCCACTGCACAATATAATATCAAAAATAGAAAACCAATAACAAATATTAAGACTTTCTGTGCTGCTCTGTGTGCTATGTCTGAAAAAGTAACTGGCTTAATCTGTGCCTTTTTCATGTGGATTTATTTGAGAATAATTTGGTGATGGAAATCAAAACAAAAAACTCCATGGTAGATGGAGATATTTTTAGAAAACAAAATCATTTTCTTTCTTTTTTTTAATAACTTAGCTTAATAGCCACTCATTTTCTGGACCTTTTAATAAGGAAATAAAAAATTTATCCCTTAGGAGTTATTCTTTCCCCCCATTAGTTTCCTGAAAGCCCCTTTCACATCCTTGTTCCGAAGACTGTAGATAAGAGGATTGAGCATGGGGATTACAATGCAATACAATAAGGAGATGATTTTATCTTCATCTCGGCTGGCTTTGTCCTGGGGCATCATGTACCTGGAAATGGCAGTGCCATAGAAGATAACTACCACAGTGAGGTGGGAGCTGCAGGTGGAGAAGGCTTTCTTCTGTCCATCAGCTGAGCGCATCTTCAACACAACTACCAAGATGCGTGCATAAGAGGCTAAGATAAATATAAAGGGCACCAGAAGAGTTAGGGAACTGGTGGCCAACATTAGCAGTTCATAGAACTTCAGATCATTGCATGCAAGTTTGAGGATAGCCAAGAGTTCACAGTAGAAGTGGTTGATAATGTAGTGGCCACAGAAATCTAGTGGCATGGTAAGGACTGGGACTATGGAAAGTAGAAAGGATATGAACCAGGGAACCATTGCAAGTTGGACACAAAGCTGAGGTCTCATTTTCACTGCATAGTGCAGGGGGTCACTGATGGCTACAAAGCGATCATAGGCCATGATGGCCAGAAGAAGGCATTCTACAACACCCAACTAGAGAAGGATACACATTTGTGCCAGACATTCTTTCAGGGAGATGATGGGAACTTTGACTAAACAGTTGATGAGCATCTGAGGCACAATAGTTGATGTGAAACAGATGTCCAGGAAGGACAGATTGCTTAGGAAGAAGTACATAGGGGTGTGAAGTTGGGGATCATACTGGATCAGGAGAAGAATAAGGCTATTTCCCAGCAGGTTGGCAAGATAGGACCCCAGAAGTAGGCAGAAGAAGATGACTTGGGCTCTCGGATAGTCTGAGAGTCCGACCAGAATGAAATAGGTCACATCTGTGACATTTCTTCTATCCATAGAATTAATTCCTTTTCCTTACTGAAGGAACAAAAAGGGAAAAAAAAAACACAACAGATTGAAAAGTGATTATAATAGGGTTTTTTTTTGCATATATGAAACCAGTTTGGATGTGTGTTTGGGGGATTCATACTTTTTAGCTCAAAATCATCTTGATTGTACCCTTAAGTGCCTAAATAGAGGATCTATGTGGATAGCTATGGCCAAAGCATTTTGTGATCTGGTGTCCATCTTTCTTGGGAAAATTTTCTCTACATTTAGCTGAGTTGGTTCATAAATGTTATTTAGTCTATTATTGGATTTGCATATAAACACTTTATGTCAAGTTTTGTATTATACGTTATTGTATTTAAGGGTTCAGAGTTACCTTCATTCCATAAGGAAACATGGGGTATAGGATGTAAGTTGAGAAAAGCAATTACAATAACAAGATTTTGGGTTGATCATTGTCCTTTGTTCTCGAAAAGGACCAAAATGACATCACTATGTTAGAGTTTGAGTTACGGTCATGTCCAACTATGGCCGATTAGAACAATATAATAACAATGCTCTGCACAGATCAGATACAAATAGTTGCTATGAACAGTTTTTTTTGGAGGGGACTTCACTAACTTTGTGCATCTCATGTTTCTTCTGAGATGATTCAATTCTGTTTTGCTAATAGAGCATATCAGTTTCTTCCATGAGGGCATGTCATGTTAGGTAGTCCTGAGCCAGTGTCTCCCATGTAATGCAATCAATTCTAAAGTTCTAAAGAGAGACCTTGAGAGTGTCCTTGTATTGCTTTTTCTAACCACCTTGTATTTGCCCTGTGTGAGTTCTCCATAAAATAATCTTTTGGACAAGCATACATTTGACATTTGAACAATGTGACCAGCCCAACGGAGATGTGGTCTCTGTAGTAGAGTTGGAAGGCTTGACTGTTTAAGTCTGAGATTAACTAGATGAATAGCAACTCAGCTGCATATAGTCCTTTGTACTATCAAAGCACTTAAAGATATAAAAAATAGTGGGGAATGAGTGGAAAGAGTAGGGGGACACTGGATTAAAATTTTAAAAATATTCTTTCAGTAATTATGTTTGGCCATATACAAATTAGTTCTCTCTCTGAGCTGGTAGATACCTTTTGATTAGTCTGAGATAAATGATCTCATTTTAGTTTTATAACAACCTTCAGAAGTCCATTATATATCTGTTTTGCTATTCATTTGAAGATGAGGAAACTGAGGTAGACTTCTGAACACTAATATAAAATATCCATTATACTTCATAGGCTCCTGCCCATTGGCATTTCATTATTTTTTAAAATTACTTGTGATTCATATTTTTATCATCTTTATATCCCAATATATCTATATTTCTTCTCTCTCATTATCCATATTTATTGATCCTACCCAATGAATAATCACTTGCAAGGAAGATTGACAAAGAAAGAAGGGAATGACTCAATAAATCTGACACATCAAATGAGTCTAACAAGGCATGGGATTGTTCTCGTTGGACTCTTTCCACTCAGCTCTCGTTAACATTTTCATCTATTTCTTTACTTTGCAACAAGACAACACAATTATTGCAACAACACAATGCCCTATAAAAGTGTGCCCCAAAGTCAAGTCCATTGTTGATACAGTGAAAAACAGAACTTACAGAAATAACTGGCTTACTCCTAGCCTAATAGCTTACTTCCTATATAACCCTGAGTCAAGTCCTTGTTCTTTCCCAGATTCAGTTTCCTAATTTATATAATGGGGATATAGTTGTGATCTATCTCATAGAGAATTTGCAAAACTCACAAATTATACTAGATCTCATTTTCCTTGTTTGTAAAATGAGTAGGTATAATGAGACGACTTTTGGCATTCCTTCTGGGCTGATCAATGATTATGCATTTTATAATACTATATAATAAAACAAAATTGGAACCCAGCACCAAGTTTGTCATAGAAGCAACAAGGGCCGAATGATGTAGTGGGAATATTGAAGGTGGTATTTGAGGGCCTTGCTTTGAATTCATTTTGCAAATTTTTCTGTCTCATGGTATCAGCAAATACTTCTATGACTCACTTTCTTTTTTGTAAGTCAAAGGTATTGTATTGATTTCTTTTCAAGATCATAATGTAGAATTTTAATTAGAAAAGTCACAAGATCCAAAAGATATTGGTTTAAGAGTCAGTTCAGATGCCTTCTTTAGCATCTTAAGGAAATTAGTTCTTTTCTCTCTATGAAACTTTTCTTCCTTGAAAACTATGAGTAATTATTTTTTAATTAAAAATATTTTCTTCCCTGCAAAGTAGGAATGGGCAATGGGATAACAGAGTATTGGGCCTAAAGTCAGGAACACTCACCTTCCTGACTTCAAATCTGGCCTTAGACACTTGTATGATCTTGTAAGTCACTTATGTCTCAGTTTCCTCATTTGTAAAATGGACTGGAGAAGGAAATAGCAAGCCATTCCAGTATCTTTGCCAAAAGATCCCCAAATCAGGTCATGAAGAGTCAGACAAGAATAAAAAAATGACTCAAGAACAACAACAACAGAATAATAATAATAATTGAAATATCTTTCAGGAAACATATTTGTAGACCCTAAAGGATTAGAGAAAATTGAAGTGTTGTGATTGGATCATGCAAGAGTAGTTGTTTTTTTTTTTTTTAACCATAGCTCTTATCCCTTCTCAAAACCATCAGAAGTATCATCCCTCCATCCTTGAGTTCACCAAGGATACTTACAGGCTTTGGGGTTTACACTTGCATAGTACTTTTACTATGAACCGAAGGCAAAGAAAAGAAACATAAAACAACTATGCAATGTATTAGAAACAGATTAACCTTGATAGATGCATCTCCATTCATCCTTTTGTGTCCACCAAGTAGAACATATGTTCTTTTGGAAAGAGAGACTATTTTAAGAGATTTCTGAAAGGGCAATGTCATTTAAAAAGGACATCCCTTCCCCAAAGTCTCTATGATAGATCCATCTTTGCATGAATCTTCAAGGATAGGATGGGATGGGAGAGTGTGGCCAGTCAAACCAAGTTATGACCCTTTTATTCAATGTATTTTATGAGTCTAATATGTTTTCTTCCCCGTTCTTAATTTAAGAAACATATGAGGGCAGCTAAGTGGTGCAATGGGTAGAGCACCAGCCCTGAGGTCAAGAGAGGACCCGAGTTCAAATCTGATCTGAGACACTTAATACTGCTTGGCTGTGTGACCCTGGCCAAGTCATTTAACCTCAATTGCCTCAGCAAAAAAAAAAAAAAAAAGAATATTTGCCTACCTTTAATTTTATATATTCAAAGAATCTTAGCTCTCGACAACTGAAAGAATCTCCTTTATTGTTTGATTATGTCTGACTATTTTATAGGCAAAGATCCTGGAGTACTTAGCCATTTCCTTCTCCAGTGTATCCATATTTTATGGATGAGAAATTGAAGCAGTTAGGTGACTCTTCCATGGTCACACAGCTACTTTATTGTCTGACACCAGACTTGAACCATTCTTCCTGACTCCAGATCCATTGCTCTTATCCATTGACAGAAAAGTAAGATGAGTTTCTCAATATTACACAGTTTTTAAGCATCAAAATTGGGATTTACAACAAAATTTCTAAGATTCCAATGCACTTTCCATGCTAGTAGGTTGTGTGTCTCCCCATTAGAGTGACACAGAAAATATCTTGTTCCTCTTCCATGTGCCACACCTAAAAATATTGTCAAATTGCAATCATGTCTCCTTGATTCAGTCTTTTTTCCATTTATACCATCTTTATTTCTTTTAACAAATCCTGCTATGCTGGGTGTTTGTGTGTGTGTGTGTGTGTGTGTGTGTGTGTGTGTGTTGACCTTTTGCTAGCCTGGTCATCTCATTTTGTTTATGATGTAGGTTCTCATTGGCCCTGTCACCATGGTCACTTCTCTCCCTTGCAAAATGGGAACAATGATCCTTTTAGCAACAACTTCAGAAAGAAGTTGTGCAACTCAAAAGAAATAATGCATAAAAGTGTTAGAAAAACTTGAGAAAGCTAAATAAATGCCAATTAATTCTTCCCTCATCGTGTAGCCTGGGTTCTTCCCACTGTGACATCTCATGTTTTATCAGCATTCCCAGAACTAATATTTTATGTTCTAAGATCATTTCTAAGTCATATAGTTTATGTTCCTTGTTCCAAAGACCCACTTTGTTTAAACTTCCTGTATTTTCAGATTTCTCTGAACTTTGATATTTTAAAATTCTGTTTTAGGAGTCTGTATCTGAAGATACTTTCCTCCTTTGACATTTTCTTTCATTTAATGAGATCCTTCAAGGAAGTCTAGTTCTCCCCTTCTTTCATGATTTTTTTGTCTCAAATATGCTCTCATTGACTTCCATGTTGCCCCCTCCCATGGTTCCCTCTTATTTCCTACAGAGCATATGAAAGGAGACATTAGGGAAAAAAAAAACATCAGAAACTGGCATTGAATAAGAAAAAAATTCCTTCCCACTTCCACAGTTCTATGAACACGCACTTAGAACAGAGTCTTCTCCGAAGATGTCCAGCTTCTCTCTCTCCACTGCATCATGGGTGGTTTAGGCTGATGCCAAGAACCAATCAGCTTCTGCAAAGATTAGTTCATTGAACTGGACCTCTGGAGAGGTCACCAAGGCAAAGATTTCTCTTTCTTTCAAGCCTTTACTTTTTAGTCACTCACACATTCATAGGAACAACCCTTTGTGATAGATAACTGGTCCCTGGATTAAGCCAAACTGAAAGAAGGAAAATAATTGGAGGAGGAAGTCAAATTGTCCTTCACCTCTGCTCCTTTTTGTCTCTAGGGCTTACAGGAGGAGGCCTCTGTGGGAACAAGTGCTCATTAAAATCAGAAGTTCTGACTGTGGCTGGGGAATAAGGAATAAACTTTCTGACTCACTTAGAATCAGAAAGTTTTTGAATGTTTGATTATTGGATAAGATCAAAAAACTAATGATTCAGGGGCTGAGAAAACACTTGTGATAGCTGAGGTGAAAGAGGGGCCACACTACGAGTACAATTAGTGTATTTATTGGGATCACTAATTGATTTTATGCATAACAGAGTAAATAGATCGCCAGAGTCTGCAGGTCAAGGGAGTAAAGAAGAGAAACTGTTATTCATGGAAAGCCTATAGACACACTCATACATATATACACACTTGTACATATACACAAACATACATATATATTTATATAAACACACACATATATATATGCACACACATATGCATAATGAATTTAAATCATGTAATGCTCATATTAAGAGGGATTTGAAGGTGTACTAGGGGTAGTTATATACCCTTGGGGTAGTTAGATATTACAGTGGATAGAAGACCAGTTCTAGAGTCAGGAGGCACTGAATTCAAATCCAGCCTCATTATTCCTAAGTGTAGGACTCTGTGCAAACTGCTTAACCCCAACTGCCTAATCAAAAAAAAAAAAAAAAAAAAAAAAAAAAAAAGACAGAGCATACATCCATAGAATATCAAAGCTAGTAGTGGATTTACCAGATTTTGTGATAATCAATATTAGAGAGCACCTAGGTGGCTGATTAATGCATTAGAGCACCAGACAGCCTGAGTCTGGTCTGACACAGACACTGAGTCAGCCCTGAGTTCAAATACATGTTTATTGGCTTTGTAATGCTAGGCAAGCCATTTGACCTTTTCTGCCTTAGTCTCCCCATTTTTAAAAGGAGAATAATATTAGCACCTATCTTCCAGGATCAAATGAAATGATGTTTGTAAAGTGTTTATCACATCATCTTGCAAATAGTAAATGCTTTGCAATGATCATCATAGTCATTATTTTTATTATCTACCCTATCCTATCATCTACAATTGAGGAATAAGCCCACAGAAGGGAAATAGCTCTGTAGGGTCATGGTGTCAGGAAAGTAGTTTCAGTGTTGTCCCTAATCTCTCTAGAATCCAGCTCGGTGTTCCCATCCACCATTTTGACACATCCTGGCTCTCCCATATTAAAAGAGAACTCAGAAAGCACAAGGGCATGTCAATAGTCACTGAACTAATTGTAGCATCCCACCACATTCAAATAACCTAGCTGCTAGAACATTCAGTTATTGGGTTAAATTTTACTTTGTGTCAAAACTATCTTTCCGAACCCCAAGTTAAAATGTATTTGGGAGTAAGAAGCCTAAAAGAGCAATGTTATTTACACACTCATTCTCTGAGCATATCTACTCATCTCTTACCAGGAGAAAGACCTCTGAGAATGGAATCAAACACAACTATCTTAAAACTCACTCATGCCCCCTCTACTGTCTCTTTACGGTGCTACTTTGCCAGTAGATTCCTTTCTTGCCATTCACCTTCTTGACTCAGCTTAACACATTTGGGGTCTCCATTCTAATCCATACATTTCTTCCCCAATAAATCTTTTGCATGTTAAATTCTGTTGGAAAGCCTTCAGTGCTCCTCAAGGATCCACCATTCATGAACTTCTCATTCTATTCCCTTTTATGTACTGGATGCCAAGGGTCTCCAATATTCATTATAATACATATCCATATCACTTAATTTTTTTGATTACTCACCTCCCAATATACAGATGGTATTCTTTTACAAGTTATATAATTATGATACTGTAGTAATATAAACACTACAAAATGTATGAGAGTAACACAGAGAGAGAGAGACAGGGAGAAATAAAGAGACAGAGAGAGAATTACAGACACAGACACACACAGAGAGAGCGAGAGTGAGAGCGAGAGCGAGAGAGAGAGAGAGAGAGAGAGAGAATTTTGACATTGAAGAAGAGGCAAAATCTTAGGAGGTCAGGTGCAAGGTCCAGAGAATAGTTGTTTCATGTTGATAGGAGAACAGTAGAAAGTTAGGTGGCAATATACTCTGGTTTCCTGATGGTGGATGATTCTTTTCCTGGATTCAAGTTGTCTAATGGATTGGGTTTTGAGAGTTGGGTTGTAGATCTGAGAAAACTTGAATTTAGGTTCTCATCTTTAAAATAAGGATATTGGAGGAATTTGAACGTGGGAAAATTTATAGGAGATCCTCATTTGGGACCAGATAGGAATATGATCTATTAGTGATTGAACAAGAGAGGGATTCTTGAACTACGTTGAGCTTTTAAATAAAGAGAATAAGTACATGTGACATTTCAGGAAAAGGTAGAGAAAATTTGAAATGGAATTCAAGGGACAAATCCATACAGCCCTCACTGAAGAAACTCCAAATTCACTTACATTGCAAGGTCTTCTCTCATAATGTGAATTTATTCTTTTTAGCCAGAGTTACAGATAAGTACCACTTATATCCTTGTATGTTTTCCAATAAACATATTTTTTAAAAAATGTTTTAACATATGCTTATAAGTTTACTTAATTTCAACCACATAAACTGATTCAAATGCATTTACTAAATTCTACTGGTTCCAGATTTATTCAGATGAAGACATGAATCATGGATTTATTATTGACGGATCTCCAGAACTAAACTGTCTATCCTCAATGAGCACATGAGTTACAGAAAAAAAGTTTAACCTTGAAGTGAGCAGATGAAGTTAGGAAAATGGAAAAAGAGAGCAGAGTGTAAAGAGGAAGACAAAATATGAGCATGGAAAGACAGGAAGTGGGCAAATAAGAAAAGCATTAATAAAAGATAAGTTGGCAAGTGATGAAAAGTATTAGAAAAAGATGCTATTTAGTATTTAAGGGAAAATAAGAAATGTTATTGTCCTTTGTAATTGAGGAAGAATACAGTGACGTCACAATGTCTGGGTTAATGTACAGTGTGATTGATTGTGTTTGATTAAACCATGATAAGTTCACAAAGTTCTATCATAGGTTGGGCATTTATTTAATCCATATGAATATTTGGGAATGAGATGTCTCTAAATTTGCACATTTCATGTTCTTAGGGAAGACAAAGAAGAGATGGTAAGAATAGGCAGTGAGAAAAATCAAAAAAGAAATGTACAAAGTTAATGTGATTAGGAGTAAGGAAGTAGATAGCAAAAGAAATTAAGTGTACCTATAGTAACAGGATTTAGTAAAGGAAGCACTGCCATTTGATGTTTCTGGTAAAGCTGTTTAGTTAAAAAGTAAGAAATAACCCATGTCTAAAAAAAAAGTCTGATGGACTCACAGTGGATGATTTGCAGGAGACAATGGAAAACAGTGTTTTAAAGTGGACCTATATGGGAGGATTGTCTTATTCATCACTGAAGGAAATTTGATGATATTTATGATGTCATAGTTACACACATATACATATATTTATATATATACATACATACATATAGCAATGAAGATAATACTGTTGATGTGAGATTCATATGAAATGTTGTTTTCACAATTTAAAGCACTTTGTATATTTCAGCTATTATTATGGATGACATTTGTGAGAAGCTGGACCTTAAAAAGATGGATGATATAGTTTCTTATTTCTCATTGACTGAGAAACCATAGACTCTGGCTTGTCCCTGACAATTTCATTCGATTCTTTTGTTAGTCTGGATTTCCTTGAAAATTATAGGGAAACTTTAGTGGAAGTAGTGTCCCTTTTGTAGACAGTTTGAATATATCCTATATATATATTTTAACTTCAGATTATAACTGGATGAGGAACCGAAAAAAAAAAAAACACATCAAGGTAACAGCATAAAACTACTAGCTTTTGCAATTATAAGATAGTTTTATTCAGTTTTTATTCAATTTTTATTATTACATTTTTAGGTAAAAATTATATTTTAAGGTAAATTGACAAAAGACAGATTAAAGATAACAGCCAAGATGGCAAGAGTATGATTGATCATTTTGCTTTCCAAAGATTGGTTAAAGGAGGTACATAATATAGAAGATTTAGATAGGAATTTTTTTAATTTTTAAAGGTTTGAAAGGCTGAAATGTGAAAGAATGATTAGTCTCCTGTACCCAAGGAGTAAAAGTCAGAGCAATGGAAATTGTGGAGGTGGATTTCAATGAATGGAGGAATGGGGAACTGTGGAGGAGATTTACAATCTTGTAACAATTAGCTTTGAGGATCTCTGAAATTTTTTTTTAAATTTTGTTTTAAATTTTTTAACCCCTGGAAGACCCTAATTTTGTGAGTTAAGAGAGATATAGAGGAAATCAGTGGTTTAATAGGATAAGCAAGGTTTTGAAGCATTGATATCTTGAGATCTTAGAAGAAGAGAGCCAACTCTGAGATCTGGAAGCTGTCCAAGGTGCTGCTTGAATTATTAAAGGTTTTTGTGTAGAAAGATTGTGCACAAACGTCAAGAGTTTCTTTAATGCTTATGAGGAATGTGAAAGGACTCAAAGTGCTGAATATAGGAAAGAATCATGGTTTATTTAGTTGGTCTTTTAAGGAGGATCCTAAGTAGTTGTGGAAATTGCTATCTGAATTTCATAGTACTGCTGCAGTAATTCTGTGCTTAGCAGGAACCTTTTCATGCCAGTATCATGGCAAGGAGTAGAAATGGAGTGAGGAGAAATAGATTCATTCAGCACCATGGCTAGAAAAAACAACTAGCTTAATCATAATGTTCATTAGCATATGTAATTATTAACTAGTTTCATTAATTATTCATGTAATTATTCACTAGTTTCATTAATAATTAACTGTTTTTGTTAACATATAAAGTACTTGCAAACCTTAAGGCAATATATATAATATGTATGTATGTATATGTGCATATATGTTATCATGATGATTACTGTTTTTATTGTTTTTGCTATCATTATTATCAACAAATGATCTGTTTTGCTTTTGTTACTAATTGTGATGGCATTAAGAACATGCAAGGTCAGTGTGTGTCAGGAAAGTGTCAAGAAGAAGAGTAGAGATTGTTGCAACCCTTAACAGAATCTTCACTAATGTGGAGCTATTTGGAAGAGTTATTATATCACGGAAAATGATTTGCATTAGACAATTATAGATTCAAAGGGGGAAGGGCCCGAAAAATATAGTTTAGTAACAATAGTTTCAACTTGGCTCAAAAGTGGTTGTAAAGAACAACATGAAGGGAAAAAAAATAAAGTGTTTTGCAGAATTGTTACTGCATGCAATTCAATTATTATTGTTATTAATCAGAGTAAAATTTCTTCATTTTACATATTATTAAAATGGCACAGAAGAGCTAGGTGGTGCAGTGGATAGCATCCTGGGCCAGGAGTCAGAAAGACTCATCTTTGTGAGTTCAAACTAGCCTCAGATACTTACTGATTGTGTGACTGCAGATGAGTCTGTTACCCTGTTTGCCTCAGTTTCCTCATCTGTAAAGTGACTTGGAAAAGGAGATGGCAACCACTCCAGTATCTCTGGCTAGAAAATACCAGAGTTGGACACAACTAAATAAAAGAAATAAAAATAAAAGAACTGGGAATCACAAAGTTTGAGTAATTTGTCCAAATTCATACTAGTAATAAGTGACAGAGGAGCAGAAGATGGGTTCAGAGTTCTGTGCACTGACTCAGACTACCTTAAGGTGAACTTTTAGGCAAGGGAAGATTGTTGTTGAATTAATAGAGATTCTGGAGATGCTTCCTTAAAGTGAACTTATGTTGATGTGAAAAGGGAGTATTTAGACTTTCTGAGACAATCGAAGTTCCACTTCTAGAAAACAATTGTCAAAAATGCTGCCTCATCTTTTATTGCCCTAGTGATTAGAGAAAATTTTGGAAAAGAAAACTTTTTTGGGAGGAGAAGGAGGACTATTAAAGCAACCAAATTCTTTCATTTTCCAGTTTTGTTAAAAAGTAACCAACCATCTCTACTTTGGAGACATTCTTTCCTCTCCCATTAATTTCCTTAATGCCATCTTCACATCCTTGTTCCGAAGGCTGTAGATGAGGGGGTTGAGCATAGGTGGAAAAATACCATACAGCATAGAAATGAGCTTGTCCTGATCCTGGTTGGTCTTGTCTTGGGGAATCATGTACACAGATATTGCTGTGCCATAGAAGATAACTACCACAGTTATGTGGGAGCTGCAGGTGGAGAAAGCCTTCTTTCGACCCTCTGCTGAATTCATTTTCAGCACAGCCCCAAGGATGCGCCCATAGGAGGCAAGGATGAAGGCAAAGGGTGCAAGGAGAGTCAGGGAACTTGTGGCCATCATCAACCACTCGTAAAACTTCAGATCATTGCAAGCATGCTTGAGGATGGCCAAGAGTTCACAAGAAAAGTGATTGATCATGTGATGGCCACAGAACTCCAGAGGCATTGTAAGGGTTGGAACCACAGTCAGAAGAAAGGCTGCCACCCAGGAAACCACTGCTAGCTTGACACAGAGCTGGGGACCCATCCTAACTGAGTAGCGTAGTGGGTCGCCAATGGCAATGCAACGATCATAGGCCATGACGGCCAGTAGGAGGCATTCCACGACCCCAAAATAAAGGCCGGCACACATCTGGGCCAGACACTGGCCCAGGGAGATGGAGGGAATCGTAACCAAGCAGTTGATGAGAACCTGAGGCACACTAGATGAAGTGTAGCACATGTCCAGGAAGGACAGATTACTGAGGAAGAAATACATGGGAGTGTGGAGCCGGGAATCATAGTGGATCAAGAAGAGAATGAGGCTGTTCCCAAGTAATATGATAAGATAGGACATTAAGAGCAAGCAGAAGAAGATGACTTGGGCTCTGGGATACTCTGAGAGTCCAACTAGAATAAAATAGGTCACATCTGTTTCATTTCCTCCATCCATGGCCTTCTCTTTTCTCAATCTGCAGGAAAACAGAGCAGTCACATTTTTTCCAAACTGTAACTTTTTGACAGATATTTGAATCAGACCAATTTGCATGAGCCATTTTGACCAAGAACTAAGTATCTATGATTTTATAAGTCCTCCATAAAATATTTTTGGAATATAATTTTCTACTTGAAAACTTTCTTGATTTCCTCAAATACTACTTTCTTTCTTAAGTGTTGTTTAGACATATAATATTAATTATTACATTATATAATATGTCACATCATGTTCTGTTATATGTTATATTACATATGTATACATGTACATATTTACTCTATGTGTATTTAAGTATGTAAAAATCTCATTGATTGATTTCTTATTTTTTTTTTGCCACTTAGATATTTCCTCATATATCATATATCTAACTTATTATTTAGCTCATACCTTAAATCCTTTCCATTTGATAGGACTCACTATTTCTTATAGTTCACTAACATAGATTTCAAGAGTCCAGTATCAACCTTGATGCTTTGATAAGAAATCCACATAGAAATTTTATGTAAATAAGGGATTAAAACAATGAGAGAACCAATTTATATATTCATATATTAACAACTACAGAGGAGATAGAGAAAATATGAAATACTGGGAAGAGTACTGATCTAGAAGTCGAGCCCCAGATTCCAATAAATTTTGTTGCTAACTCACTTATTTTGTCAGTCTTTTGTTTAGTGATTATGTCTGACTTTTTGTGACTATATTTGGGGTTTTCTTGGCAAAAATACTGGAGCAATTTGCCGTTTTCTTCTCAACTCATTTAATAGTTGAGGAAAGCTGGTAACTCTCTGAGGCCAAATTTGAACTCAGGAAAATGAGACTTCTTAACTCCAGACCTGCTACTCTTATGCCAGCTACCCAACCAACTTAGTATTTACTTAGGAATAAATTTACTTCTCTTGGCTAGTAAAAAATGACTCAGTTTTCAAGCTTAGTAGTATAGACATAGCTTTGTAATAAGGAAGCAATATTTGACTTAGTGCCCCACCTCCATCACTTATTAGACATAGAACCTGAAGTCAAGTGCCCTCTCACCCTTGCCTCCTTTATCTGTAAAATGCGAATAGTAATATGTTCATTATTTAACTTATAGGTTTTGTTATATATCTGAAAAAAGTGATGAACATAAAATGCTATATGAATATGAACTATTGCTTTTTGGGAGGAGGAAGACAATTCCATTCAAAGATGTCCCAAGTGATTACCTGGTAAAGTTATTGGAATGCCAAACTGATCCCAAAGAATGAAAAAAACCCTTTCTTTGTCATTGGGATTGAAATTTGGCGGCAAATGGGCCATGCCATGAGGTTTATATCACCTTTATGTAGAGACCTTGTTATTGAGACTGTTTATTATTTATAAGATTATGTGTCTGGAAGGGTGTGAGTCCATTTAGGCCATCATTCACTGTAGTAGCAGATGGCATCCAAGGCAAGAATCACAAGAATTTGATTCTAACTCCAGTTTGACATCAAAGGGGTAGGGGAATATTTATATAGCACAGCATAGATAGATAGAGAGATAGATAGATAAATTGGATGGATAGATTGAGATGAATAGATGTTTATAGATATATATTCATATGCAGATCTCTCTCTCTATCTATATATCCATCTCTATCCATCTCTCTTTATATCTCTATATATGTATAGTTGTATAGATAGATAATATTTATATATAGTGTCTCCCACGGGCCGAGTACTATGCCTTTAAGCCCTTTTTACTAATATAATCTCATTTGACCCTCACAACCAACTTGAGAATTTATTATTGTTATATTATTATTATCAAAATTTTATTGCAGAGTAGACTAAGACAAATAGAGATTAAATGGCCTTGCCCTGGATTATATAAATATCTGAGCCTGGATTTGAATTCTGGTCTTCCTACCTCTAGGTTTAGAGGTTTACTTATAACTAACTCAAACTCACTGTATCATTCAAGAAATTAATCTCTGTTTCTGACTCAGTTTCTTCATCTGTAAACTGAAGGGGTTGTTCTATATGATTTTAACATGCCTCATTGCTCTGATTTTTTATGTTTTGATTTCCAACAATCCACTTAGTTCTTATTTCTTTAGTCTAAATTCTAAATTTGCTTCTATGTTGAACATTCTGCATTTAGAAACCAAATTTCCTTATAGATCTAACATTTTCTTTTCCATGATCCATTACTTTCCATTTTTGTCCTGTGATTGATATTTTGAGGCTGCTGTATTATCCATGGTATTTGTATTCTAGTTATGTTATTCTAAATTGTAAATTGTTCTATGTTATATTCTTTACAAATTTTTTCTTTATATAAGTCCAATATGGGTCACTCACTGTATATATAAAGGTAAAGAAGAAACATGAAAGGAACAATAATAATGAAAAAAATGGAAAATTCTTACCGGGAAGGAATAGCAGAATAATTGATGGGTTCAACCTAGAGAAAAGGAGGCCAATTCAAGTGTCTTCATCAATAAGCATTTGAAAAGCTTAAAACTAACTAAGCAATTCTTCTGATCAGTGCCTGGACAATAACTATATCACTAAATGAAATCAGGTGGTGTTTCTGAAATACAAGCTCCAAACTAGGTTCATTTGACTTCAGATCTTTCATGGAGGCAGAGTAGTTTGGAAAGACCTCAGAATTTGGAGCCATGACATTGGTTTGTCTTCGCTCTGCAATTTCTTAGCAATTTTATAATTAGTAAGTCATGTCTTTCATCATCTTCAAAAAGTGGGGTTGGATTTCATCTCATTGTTAGTGGAAAAAAGAATTAGACACAGATATAAGGAGACGTGTTCAACTCCCAACTTACAAACTTTATGACAATGCGCAAATCACTTCAATTTTCTGACACTGTTTCCTCATCCATAAAATTGGAACATTTGTTGCATTGTTTTCCCATGCCAGATTAAAAACAAAATATTCATTACCTTATTACCCGTGTATGGCATGGACATCATCCAAGGTCATTATGGATTCTTGAGAAGATCCAGACATAGTATTTGTAACTGTACTGCCATACACTGAAAGTCCACGGATAGACGAGGGATTCACAAGTTAAAGATCTCTTATTAGCTAATAGGTTGTCCATAGTTTATATATATCTTCATCCTTGAAGACCTTCTGATGTTCCATTTTTGAATCCTTTAGTCAACCCATAGGAAATCATTCTTCACTGAGCAAAGCATTGTCACATCTGGACAGAGATCATGACTTTATAGACTCTTGGGAGGAAAATGATTTTTTTTTGAAAAAATAATTCTACCTTTCCCATCAGATCAATAGTGTATTCTATTAAGTCCAAATGGAGAGATAAATCATTCTAGGCCAGCTAAGGGTTGATATCAACCTTGAATCTCCCTTTGCAGGAGGTCCTGCCTCTTTGCAATTTGTAGAATCAGAAATCTGATATCTTTATCTTGAAAAATATTGCAATGTTGTTTTGACTCAAAATACTACAGTGTATGTATGTATGTATATGTACATGCACATAAATCTCACATCATTGAAAGGAACTTTAGAAATCAATTGTAGAACTCCAGCTTCCTACCCATTGTAGGTTGTATGTTCATGGTATTCCTGACATATTGTCATCCAGGATACTGCATCTTATTTTCCTCTGTGTGTCTGCAAAGGTGGTTGTCCCTTAGTTCTAGAATGTAATCTTTCTTCATTTACATTTCCCAAAATCCCCAGCTGCCTTCTAGGCATAGGTCATCTGCTGCCTCTTGCACAAAACTTTCTTTCTTCTCCCCAGTTGCTAGATTTCTCTCCCTAAATCACTTTCTGTGATTTGAATTTGCTTATTTGTATAAAGGCCGTATTCTCTCCAAAGCAATAAAAGTCCCTTGAGGTCGGGGGACATGGATTGCTCATGTCTAACAAAGTTCCTTGCACACAGTAGGTACTTAATTTGTGTTCATTGAAGTGAAATGATATGAATCCACGATCTTCCTAAATACTTTTTCTGATGAGGGGCTCACTATTTGAAAGGTAGCTAAATTCTCCATCTTAACATTTTATTTTTATATTGAGTCAATAATTGCTTCCCTATTACTTGTAGAATCAAAGGATCATAGTACTTCAGAGTTGGAAGGGACCTTAGAGGTTTTCTAATGTAGCAACTTTGATTTAAAAGTGGGTGAACTGAGCTCCAAAGAGGTCAGGTGATTGTCCTGAAATGACAAAGACAGTAAATATTATGGCCAGGACTCACAGCAAGTTTTGAAAGTTCAAGTTCAATGCTCTTTTCACTATATCATGTCCCTATTTTCCTCTTGGATTTACACAAATCCTATTTAGATTTCCACATGAGAAACTTTTGGATTTCTGAAAGCAGTGATCATCTCCTTAGCAGTGTTCTCTTCTTGAAGATCAAGGTTTATTTCAATCAATGCCAAATTACCCTGGTTTATTCTCCTGGGAATACTAGCCACAGCTACCAAGATGTGCTACAGCTTTTCTCTCTCTCTTTTTGGGTATAGTACAGCATGTGACACAATAAATTAAAATCATGCACAAATGGTAAATAGCACTTTAATTGAAATGTTGAATCTGATATCAGAAATACCTGAGTTCATATATAGCTTCAGATACTCACTAGTTGTTTAATCCTGGGAAAATGACAATCTCTCTAAGACTCAGTTTTTTTCATATGTAAAATAGGGATAATAATAGCACTTACATCCTAAGATTGTTGTTTTTACATAAAATGAAATAATATTTTTGTCATATGCCAGTTCATTTCATTCAGTTAAAAACTTATTTCCCAGGGGGAAAAATACATTGAAGTTAACTAAAGAATTCATTTAAAGCAGGCAGTCTGAAGCAGGTCCTATCTCCTCAGTGGTACATCTAGCAATAACAGGTTCCTACCAGAACGTGAATGCAGATATTCATGGAGCTGTAGCTAAATATAAGAAGAACACCAAAAGATAGCATAGTATAAAAGCAAATTCACTGAGATCATTGCCAAGGAATCAATGACAGTTCTACTCACTATTAGGAGTAGCCATGAATCCCAGATTGGTTATTGAGACACAAGGAATATCACTACATTTCTCTTCACCTCCATATTCTAATGTATAAAAGTATGAGGTTGGTCTGAAAGGGTCATTGAGGCTCTAAATTCTATGTTCTATATTCATTCTTGCTCTGACACTCTACATTCTAAGTTAATGAAACTCTCTTAAGTTCTAACATTGTATTCTCTAAAGTATCTCAATATTGTGTTCTAATAAACACATTGTATATTGATATTCTCTTCTAGTTCTGATATTTTATTCTTTTATGAAGATGGACCTAGCAAGAAAGTTTAGATTTCTCTTTACTCCATACCTTTTTTTCATATATATACATTTACAATCCACCTCTCAACATTTTCTTTTATTTCCTTTTTGAAAGTACCACTGACAGAGCAAATAAAAGGGAATAGGAGAGCAGAAGGTATCTCTGGTTTAACATCATCCCTTACCTTTGTAACTCCACTATCCACTACCCTCAAAAAACTTGTACCTAGGATAAGAAATCTGTGACAATATGGGTAGCTACAAGATGCCAGAAAACAGTGGGTCTCAGTCTCACAAAAGTAAAAAAAAAAGTTTATAAAACTGGATCTTCAGACAGTTCCCCAAGACCAAATTTTGTCTTTTTCTACCTAACCTTTCCTTTCCAAATATCACTATTCATGCTATCCACCGCACACCACATGCACATACAATTTCAGGGAAATCTTTTAGTGATGGAAGACTGTCACCTGGCTGGATCCACTGCAAAAGGAGAAGAATAATTGGGGAAGGAGGCAAAATTGACCGTCATTTCTCCTCCTTGTTGACTCCAGAGGCTTCAGGAAAGAGCCTCCATGGGGCAAAGTGCTCATTAAAATCTAAAGTCTTGAGATTGCCTTGGGAATTCAGAGCAAACTTTCTAACAGCCATTAGTGGAGTAGTTTTGGAAAATCTTGTTATCTGATAAGCTTACAGAAAATAAAGTAATTCAGCTAAACAGTAAACCAGAGCAAACATAGGTTAAAAGTTTGCCCAGGGACACATTCATAGCTAGTAAATGTCTGAGGTTATTTGAAATCACGTCTTTCTGACTTAACATCTGGTATTCTATCCACAGCATTGCTGAGGTGCTTCTAGTTGATCAATGGTGTTGACCCCTTAATGCAGCATTTTATTTTTATTATGCTTGTATTCTTGCATTTAGACCCCATCAGTTTGTTCCCTAAAAGTGTACAGAATTTTTCATGATGAGTCATTTAGAATTGCCTTATATCATTGTATTATAGAGAATAGTCAAATGATTCACAGTTTTCTTTCAATCTGGTTAATCTCTCCTTTTATTTTCAAAATTTTAGTATTTAGTTTTTTTGGAATTTTAAATTATTTTTTCTAGTTTTTTTTAGTTGCATGCTTAGTTCAATAATCTGCCCTTTTCTTATTTTATTGATATAAGAATTTAGAGATTTAAATTTTCATCTAATACAGCTTTGGATGCAACTTATAAATTTTTGTATGTTGCTTCATTGTTGTCGTCTTTTAATTAAATCATATATTGTTTCATTGAGTCATTAATTCTTTAGGATTTGATAATTTCATTTCCAGTCTTTTTAAATCTATTAATCTAAAATTTATTTCTTTTATTGCATAACATTCATTGCATTGTGATCTGAAAAAGATTCATTTAATATTTCTGATTTTTTTATTTGGTTGTGAGGTTTATCCCCTAATATATGATCCATGTACAATCAAGAAAAAGATTCACTTCTATTACAAATCAGTTTTCGCTAGAATTTCATTGTATCTAACTTTTTAAAAATTTCATTTGTTTTCTTAATGTTTCTCTTATTTTATGACTAGATTTATCTAGTTCTGGAAGATGGAAGTTGAGTTCTCCCATAAATATAACTATAAACTCTTCCTTTAAAAATTTGAATGCTATGTCATTTAGTACATGTATGTTTAATACTTATGTTAATTTACTATCTGTACTATCCTTTACCAAAATGTAGTTCTCCTGCTTAAATTTTAATTAAACTATTTTTGCTGTTCCTTTGTGTGAGGAGATCATGATTGTTACCCCTCTTTTTAAACCTTAATTGAAGCATAATAAATTCTGGTCCAGTATCAATTAGCTTTACTCTGTGTCTAGTGCTCTGCTTCAAGTGTATTTCTTGTAAATAGCACATTATTGGATTCTGTTTCATTTTATGAGTGAGTTTATCCCATTCCCATTCACAATTATAATTACAACTATGTATTTCCGTTCATATTAGTTTTTCACTGTTATCCTTCTCCATCCCCCAGTTTTGGCTGTCTCCTTCTCCTTCCCTTCCTCCTCCCCTCTTTCTTTCTTTTTCTCTCTGTCTGACTTTGTGTCTATATCTCTGTCCTATCATACCTCAAATGTCTGTTTGGGTTCAGCCTATGAGATCTTCCTTTATCATCCTCTTCCATCACTACTATACTGAATTTCTTTTAGTCCATTCCTGTTCCATTTCCCTATACAGTAAAATGGACTTCTAAACCTATCTGAGTAACAATGGTATTCTCTTTTTGAGATAATTCTGATAAGAGTAAGGTTCAAACTTTGATTATTATCCCCTCCATTTCCCCCTCCTTTGTAACAGCTCTTCCTTTCATAATTCTTTTATGTGAGATAATTTCCTTTATTGTTCCTCATAATTTTTTCTTTTAGTGCATCCCTCTTTCTCACCAATTAATTTTATTATTATTATTTAAAAATATCATCCCATTAGAGTTAATTTATACACACATCCTCTTGTCTAGATATACTCCTGTTAACTGCATAAATAAGGGTAAAGTTCCTAGAAGTTACAATTATCATCTTCCCATGTAGGAATGTAAACATTTTAGCTTTATTGGTTTCCTTATGATATTGCTCTTTTTTCTTCATAAGGGATGCTTAAAAATCCTATCTCAGTATTTCTCTGAGCTTCCCTCAAATGAAGAGTAGATTAAGCCTCTAAACTGGTTTTGGAGTGACAAAACTCACAAATATTTGGAGTATAACAAATTCCAGAAGAAGATATGGTGGAAGAACTTCAGAAAAGGTTTATTTCACTTGGGCAGGGGAAGATCTGCCAAAGACCAGAGAGCAGGGAGACCAGAGCAGAGAGTCAGGGTTGGGAGCCAGGACGCTGCATCTGTGCAACAGGAATCTACTGAGAGGCTTTTAGGCTACTTTGTCCTGGTTGCAAGCCAGTAGACACTCAAAAGCAAAGACAAAAGGCAGATTGTGAGCCTCTGAGGCCCATAAGAATGTGGGACCTGGCCTTTAAAATCCCCCCAAAATTAAACATCAAAATCTTGAAAATCAAAGGTGGGATTGACCAAAATAAAAGAAAATCATTGAACTAATATATGTAAAATGAGAAGCTAGTTTTATTTTAATAAAATAAATAAATCATTGATCAATTTGGTTAAAAAGAAAGAACATCAAATTACCAGTATCAAAAATTAGATGGCTGAAGTGACCACCAATGAAGATAAAATTAAAGCAATTATTAGAAACACTTTTGCCCAATTGTATGCCAATAAATCTAACTATCTAAGAAAAATGAATGAAGCTTGTACCCTAAAATGATCAAAGGAAACCATATGTGCAAAAATATTTAAAGTAGCTCTTTTGAGCCCATTTGATATTGGGATTTCCATCTGGGACTGCATATGAATAATTCAACAAGTTAACCAACAAATTAACCAAGTACCAGCAAAGGGTTTCCCACATTCTCCTTCCAACCAGTTTCCAACCATACCCTCACACTTTCCCTCCCCTCAAGTATACCTGTACACACACACACACTCTCTCTCTCTCTCTTTCTCTCTCTCTCTCTCTCTCTCTCTCTCTGAACTAGGAGCTCCAGAAACTGCTGCCACCACTAAAGTAGTGGCCTCAAAGATGTATTGCTAGCACCATGGAACAGCCTGTTTTGCATAGGTTGCACTTTGCTCCATCCCTAAAAAACTTCCCAACTGCCCTGAGACAGACTTTTCTTCCCAATAATGTTAGTTAGCTTGAGCTGAAAAATTGTTTCACCTCAGCTTTTGTTAGTTCTATTGCTCTGGTATTCAATTTGAGGTATGATTTTAGAGTTGTTTATAGGGAATTTAGTAGAGATCAGCTAAGGACTTCTCAGCACTGCCATCTGGGCTCTGAAAAAAAGTAACTACTATTTTTAATATAGTTATTCAGTTATTGCTTGAAAAACCTACCACTTCTCAAGGCAGCCCATTCAATTTAGGAAAAATCCTAATATTAGGAAGGCTTTTGAGCTTAAATTTGCATCTTTGAACCTTTGACTTATTGCTCCTAGTTCTCTTCTCTCCAGATGAAGAAAATAGGTCTATGTCTGCTCCATAGGAATAGCTCTTCAAGTATTCTAACACAGCTATCACACCCCACCTGAGTCTTCCTTTTTCCATACTAACCATTTCCAATTCCTTCAATTGTTCCTTAAAGGGCATGAACTGAAGGCCTTTCAAAACTCTGTTTATCCTCTAGACACTCTCAGGATTATCAAATTTTATCACTATAACATATACTTTCTAAAGTTGTTTGAAAATTTTATGGTAATGCATATAGAATACATAGTAATTTTTACAATTCTCTATGCTTTCCAGCTCTTAGTATTGGCATCACTTATGTTCTTATGCATTTTAAAAATTCCAATACAAGCACCCTTTCTCCATGAACCTTTCCCTAAGCTTTGTTTATGGAAGGATCTCTCTTCCATTCCTGAGAAATCACATAATAAACTGTTTATACCCATTTTGTGAAGTTTTTTGTTTATTTTTGTTGACTATGCAAACTACTATTATTTGCAGTTATTTGATCTTAAAATAGGAGTAATAATGATCATATATCCTCCCTCACAATGTCACTATGAGGAATTAATGAGATGGTATATAGAAAATATTGAAAACCTTTCAATTTAGTACAAATACCATTATTTTTATTATTGCCTTTATTATTACTACTGCTATTCTCACCATTCTCATTTCATCTAATGAGGGTTCAGGTAGAAATAATCCTATTTTCTGTTAGTCCTATTTTTAGTGGTCTTTTTTTTTAATTTATTGTAGATTAGTGTACAAATAGGAAACCTGCTTTTGTATAATATTAGAGAAGAATTGAGATATAAGTTGTTCATTGGCAAGCAGGCTGAAACCATTTCAGAGTAATTCCAGTGACTGACACCCAGGAATGACAGGCATTCCTGTTCCTTTATGATTTTAATTCCCTCTTTTTGGTCTCTACATTTTAATTCCATAAATCTTGGGGATTGTGAATATTTGGTATAGTAAAATCTATTTTAAATTATTAATTTCATTATGTTTGAATGATTATAGGCAAGAGTTTTGTTCGTGATACAGATCTGGTTTATTTGTTAAATCTTCAAAATGCTTTAATAATCTGGATTTATAGAAGGGTTTTTAATTGATTTGTTTAAAAGTATTGTTTAATTGGTCACTCTGCCCCCATTTAATAAAGTCTATTACCCTATTACCTCTAAGATAAAATATAAAATCCCTTGGCATTTATAGTCTTTCACAATTTGGTCCCTTCCTACCTTTCTAGTCTTCTTACATTTTCTTCTCTCTATATATATTATGTTCCAACAACATAAGATTCCTTGCTTTCCCTCCAACAAGATACTCTTATCTCCCAATTTCTATGAATTTACTTTTATTTTATTTTTAGTTTTGTATGTCTCTCTTTTCATTCCTCATTCACCCATTGAGAAGGTGGATAGCATGTTTTATCCTGAGTATTTTGGAATTATGCTAATTAGAGTTACTAATTACTAGAGTTACTAAATCAAAGATGATTATATTTACATTATTGATATTACTGTATAAATTATTTCTTTTGCTCACTTCACTTTGTATCAGTTTATAGAAGTCTTTCCAGGTTTTTTTCTGAAATTATCTTCTTCTTAATTTCTTAGACCACAATAGTATTCCATCACATTCATGTGACATAACTTGTTCAACTATTCCATCCTCAAGGGGATGGGCATTCCCTTGCTTTCCTATTTTTTGTTACCACAAAAATGTTGTTCTCTATATTTTTGTAAATATGGGCATTTTTTCTCTTTCTTTGATCATTTTGGAGTACAGACCTAGTAATGTTATCAATGGGTCAAAAGATATGCATGGTACATAGTTTTTGAGGCATTGTTCCACATGACTTTCTAATTTTCACAGGCTGGAATGGTAGCCCTCCTCTCCATTCCTTTCCCTCTTAACTTCCCCAGTTCCTTTCATAACTCAGCTCAAATCCCATCAGAAGCTTTTCTTTCTCTCTCTTCAGCAAGCCTATGAAATTATCTTCCAGTTACCACCTATATATCTTGTATATAATTAGCAACTTGCTCATCTCCATTGTTGGATCGATCTCTTTGAGTCAGGAACAATTTTTCCTCACTTTCTTTACATCCCTAGTCATTAAAAAGGTCTTAGCATATAGAAAGAGTTTAAAATGACTGCTGAACTGATTGATGAAATATAGAAAGTTTAAATGCATAATTATAGTCACCCAGTTATGTCCTGATAGATGCCAGATTTTTGCAGAGTGAAAGATATGTTGCACTATTGCTACATTAATCAATAAGCTGGGACTCTTAAAACATAAAACATTTATATTTTTAAAAGGTTTTATGAAGTGAAGATTTTAAAAGACCATTATCTTTTCTCCCATCAGATTTGCTTTATTGATGTCTCAAACTTCAAGAGTACCTGACTTTGAAAGTTTAGACACTGAATCTTCTAAAAAGACAAGTTTTTTTTTTTTTTTTGCATACTCTTACCCAGAGAAAAGAAGAGGGGAATTGTTAAGGACTATGTCTAAATGAAGGGGCAGGTCAATTCTCCTAAAGCCTCCACAGCTGTGAATCATAACACTTTAAGGAATTGCAAAGCAACCTTTATTTTTGCAGATGTTCCTTGTGGATTGGGAATGAAATAAATTGGAGGCAAGAGGGAAGAGGAGAGAGGTCAGAGAATAGCAACTGCTTCTCAGGAGAGAGGTCAGAGAATACAATTGCATCTCATTATCCTTGTATCATCATCATCATCTTCTTACATGAATGGATCCATTCTATAGGTCTGAGTTAGACCTCCAGCAGCTACTAGCAGGTGGCTCCCATATCACAATAGGGAGTCTACATTATTTGCACAAGAAGAGCAAATTGTTACCTGAATGGAGTAGATAAATGAGAAGGAATTTTGCTTGTCTCTTTTTCTTAATGAAAAACTATCAAATTATTTTAGTTATTATTAGTTTATAGTATAATCTGAAACCTAAAAGTGTTAGATCTTCCTTTCCCCCCGATCCTTTTGTTTTATTATTTCCCCAAAAATTCTTGACTTTTTTCCCCTTGAGATAAATTTTATTGCTATCTGTTTTTAGCTCTATGAAGTAATCTTTTTGGATGTTTGATTGGAACACTAGATAAGCAAATACTTTTAAGTAATTTTTTTTGGTAATGTCTCAGTTTAACCCTAGCTAATTATTTTTCTAATTAGGCTGATGTTTATGGTTGTATCTATATTAATAATAGTTTCTTTGTTTCTTGATAGTTGTATTTTCAAAAAGTTCATATATGTTATATTCACCTTAACTGAAAATTTTCCTTCTATCTTTTACATTAGGTTTTATTAGTAATATGCAGAAAAATCTTATTATTTATATGAATTAAAAATTCTTTAATTTTGCTGGTTATTGTTTCAATTCATTTCAATTTATATTTCTAATAGCTATGCAAATTGTTAAAATGTTTAACACTGTATCAAATAACAGTGGTAAATGGGTTTATGAAAAAAAGCTTGAAAAACCACAAATTTGGAAAGACATATCAAGTTATGAGAAAACAATGTAGTAAATGAAAAATAGTATACATATTATCTACTATCATAAAAATAGAACAATCTATATATAAATACCAAAAAAGAATGAACTACATTAAATAAAAGGGGCAAATAAATTATTTTTTTATTGAAATTGTTTCAATAATATTGGATTTTTTTTTTGTAATCCTATTTGAGGTTTTCTTGGTTGTGACACCAGAGTGGCTTGCCATTTGTTTTTCCTATTCATTTTGTTGACGAGGAAACTGAGGCGAACAGAATAAAGTGATTTGTCCAGGGTCACAGAGCTGTCAAATTTCTGAAAACAAATTTGAATTCATGGTGATGTCTTCCTAATTCCAAGATCCCTCTATCCATCTTACCAACTAGTTACCCAGGAAGATATTTTTATCAAGCTAAAATGGGCATAATTTGATAAAATAAATATTAGATGAAGTGAAAATTAAAATTTATTTAAAATGTAAATAGATGGAAAGTATATTTCTTTGGTTTTGTGGCATCTTTTGTAGTACCAAAGATTGAAGGATTCCCCTTAGGGGGGGATTCCTATTAATCAGTGAATGGTGTATTATTGTAATGGAGTTACTATTGTATTACAAGAAATGATATGGCAGGTGATTTCCGAAAAACCTGGAAAGAATTACATGAACTGATACAAAGGGAAAGGAGTAGAACCAGGAGAATTGTACACAGAAACATCAATATTATACAATAATCAACTGTGAATGACTTAGCTGTTTTCATTAGTACAATGATCCAAGACAATTCCAAAGAATCTCCAAAGAAAGAACTGATGGTGTATGGATGCATATTAAAACATACTTCATCCTTTTTCTTGTTTTCTTTCTTCCTGTTTTTTTTTTTTTTAGGTCTGTGTTTTCTTTCACAACATGACTAATATGGAAATATATTTTGCATGACTGAGGATAAGGGGAAGGGGGAAGGGAGAAAAGAGGAGAATTTGGAACTCAAAAGTAAAAAAAAAAACGTAATTGGAAAAATAAAATATTAAAAAATCCTCAAAGAAACCAGTCTCTGTAAGCTGTAAGAAAGAACTAAGACCAAAATACAGGAATAAAAGATGAAACAGACCAGGTCTGGTATGCTGTACTAGAGCTCATGAAATTCTGACAGGAGGTTAGCAGAAGAAGGTCAAAATAGAATATCAAAAACTACAAGATCATTTGATTAATAAGACAAAACAATATAAAAGAATTTATTTTCTGGGAAAGAGTTGGCTGACTTAGGTCAATTAAAAGCAACTAACAGGTTGTCCTCAACTGCTTTATTATCAAAGCTTTTGAGTGATTGGGGTTCCATAACACAATAAAATATCAGAGAGGAACATAAGTGAAAGGATTTAAATTTTTTAAAGTAAAATTGCATCCTTCCCTCTCTCCAGAGCCCCTGTTATACATATGAATTCTTAGAGAGGCAATTCCAAGTAGAAATCAGTGTCCAGAAGAATGCAATAAGAATGTCCTTTTCTTAATGACTTGACCATAGGGTTATAATTCTATGTTCTAAACTGTCTATTCACATGTATTTGCTCCTAGAAGACATGAACTTTTTTGTATGCGTTTTCATGTTTTTTTTTTAATATCCCCAGCACTCAGCATAGTACCTGGCAGTTTTTCAGACAAAACATGAGGGCTGGGCATTGAGCACAAATGGTGGAGACTTAGATGTCTACCTTGTCTTCACTTGGGAACCCGCAGCAGAAGAAGGTAATGAGCTCAGTTTCTTTGTTGTCTGAGTCCTCTGGGAGAGCTTCCTGGCTTTCAGTCCCAGTAGCCATAACCAAAGATTGAAATCACCTCCTCTCCTATACTCAAGAAAGAAATCCAGAAAACAGCTAGAACAAGAGGTAGGTCCAGAGTATGTTTGTTTTTTTGACCTGGAATTCGAATACAAATTTTTCTGTTCAGTTTGTGTGTTATCATTGGAAATGGCACAGAACAAAACTTGGGTTTCTCCCCAGGTGTGACACTTAATAGTTTCAGGGTCACAGACAATCATTCAACTTTCCTATGACTCAGTTTCCCTTCTTGCAAATTGATTAATAATACATAGCCTACTTGTTTTATAGAATTGCTGTAAAAACACATAGAAACATAGTTTGTGAGGCATCTTTCAAGGAAGTGAAACAGATTGCCAGTCTATATAACCTCTGTAACTTCTATATAAGATCTATAACCATATTTCTGTCTGTTTTTGAAAAAGTGTCTCCGAATCTACCAGAAAGCAACATAGAACACTGGAAAACAGTCTTATCCTGAGGTTGACAGATTCAGATCCTTGTCCAGATTCTCATGGACACCAGTTTTAAACATGAGTAAATCATGTTTAATCATGATCATGAGTTAATCTATTTGAATTTCAGCTTTCTTCATGAGTAAAATCAAAATAATTTACATCTGCTTGATCTACCCCACAGTGTTCTTGTGAGGCAAGAGTTTGCTGAAATTTATAGAAATGTGAAGTATTTTAAAGTTATTACATTGGGTATCTGGTTTTAATGGTGAAAAGGTGAAAATGGTTGTTATGAAGAACTCAGAATATTCCCTCCCATTATATCTTTATATTTATTCATTTTTCAATTAATACTCATTCAGTTTCTCTCCCCTCCCTCAAGGGGAAAAAAAAACTTTCTAGTAATTAAAAATGGGGAAAAAATAGAATGGGAGAAGGGCCAGGCTTTCAAACAAGAATTATATGATCCCATCTCATGCATTTTGTAAAGACAGTGTTCATATATAAATCAGATTAGACAATCTCTGTGGATCCTTTCATCCCTGTGCTTTTTATATACAGTTTCAAAGCCTCAGTTTACTCTGCCATAGAAAGGGGACTTTGAGCTAGTCAATCATTAGGATATATATCAATTCCCCTAGTCTGAGATTCAATATTATAGTGATTTTGAGGCTATAGCTTTTCATCTCTTTCCCAAATGAAAAAACTCCCCTATTCCCTAAGACACAGAAGCATCAATATCATCAAATTGTCTTGGAATTCAAGCAATGAACATATATCTCTTTGGAGGGGTCAACTTATTCGTTGAAATATTACAATATTCATTTTTGACAGTTTTTGAGTTGTTGTGACTTTCACTTCCATGACTGAAGTCATTCTGTATATTGACTATTTGTCTCTGTTTACTTCATTTTGCATGGGTTTATGTAAACCTTTCCATATTTCTCTATGTTTGTCAGAGGTTCCTCATTATACTTGAGGCTCCTCATTTCTTATAGGACAGTGATATTCCATTGCATTCATATATACCAGATTTTATTTAGCCATTTTCCCCATGGGTAGGCATCTACTGTGCTTCCAAATCAGTCAACAAGCATTTATCAAGCACTTCACCTGTCAGTTCTTTGCTGACACAAAAAGTGCTGCTAGGACTATAAGGAACCTTGAAAATAATTGGGTCCAACCCTTTCATGTTATAGGCAGGAAAATAGAGGTGTGGTTAATGGAATTTCCTAAACTCACAAAGATAGCAAGCAGCATAGCTGGAATTTGGATCTGGGTTCTCTGATTCCAAATACTAGGTAATTTCTACTGCACCAGGCTGCCCTCATTTTCCTCCCCCCATTCCAATAGAAACTTCTAATTATATAAGATATTAAAGTATCCAAAATACTTTCTGATGATTGCTTTAATAAGCAGGTGGTAAAGATATGATTGTTCTTATTTTTACAGAAAGATGAGGCTCACACAGTTTAATGTGTTGAACAAGGTTAGAGATCTGATAAGGGGCAGAGCCAATATTTATTAATATCGAATCTTTTGATTTGCTGCGATAAATGATAAGTTGTCATGACAAGAAACTGTTTTTTTTTCTTTTTTTCTTTACTGTAGAAGAAAGAATGAGAAGCAAATGTCAATTAGGAGAGATGAAGGGAGGGAAATATTGTCTCAGGATAGAAACCATAAGAGTTGCCAAAAGTGAAGGGAATGCCTCATAATTCAGTAAAAAGCTCTCTAATTCAGTGCTGTTGTTACCATTCAATATGTCTGTAACATCATTTCTTTCCTGAACCTTAGTTGCCTCATTTGTAAAAATGAAAGGATTGTAAAATTGAAAGGATTATCCTAAAGACAATTACAATTAGTATTTAATTGTGATATTCTCATAATTTTCTAGGAAGGAAAAAGCAAAGTAGTCTGTAGAGGGAGAAATAATATTTAATCAGTTAATGAGAATATTAAAATGTATGCACGCATGCATGTTGCAGTAAAAACTCAGTTTTCTTCAAGATGCTTGAGTTTGAATTGCTTAATTATAGTCAAGAAAGGGAATTGAAAGCTGCTATTGATGGTTGAAAATATCAGTTCAAAGTTCTGTGATGGCCATGAAGGCCAGCAGAATACAGGGTACTATGAAGAACATGGCTGAAAAATCAGAAATGGAATGGATCTTAAGCAAGGTCTTGCTTTGATCATTCCTAGGAGACCATGTGGCTGCTAAAAGTGGCAACTGAACCAAAGAAGATCCAGAGTTGAGTCACTAAGAATCTCAGAATTGGGTAAGACCTCACAAGGACATCAAGTACAGCCTATTCATGGAAAGGAATTCACTATAAAATATCCTTGAAAAGCCATCTATTAGCCTTCACTTTAAAATACTAAGAAATAGGGAATTGGCTTTTTCCCAGGGCAGTATCTATAGTTTTATGTTTCGTTTTTAAAATAATGCTGATTATTAAGAAATTTTTTTTTCTTGTCATGGAAATCTAGCCTTAAACAGTTACTACTTATATGATTCAATGTCTCTTTACTTCTGTGTGCCTCAGTTTCTTCAACTATAAAATAGTGATAATATTAGCATCTACTTCTCAGGATAATTGTGAAAATAAAATGATATCTCTGTAGAGAAGGGAAGTTAGTAAATATTTTAAGTGCCTGCTTTGTGTTATCAATATCAATTGATATCAGTTTCTGGTCATGGAAATTCAAAATATTCTATAAAGGTGGTAGGAGTTGTGGTTTTTAATAATGAAGAGAATATTCATCATAATGCAATCATGTTTCAAATAAATGTATTTCACTCAATATTTCCTTTTCCTCGAGGTAAGCATCTCTTGTTTAAAATATTCAAATAAGTATATGATCTCAATGATTTAGATCTTTTCTCCTGTGTTGCAGATTATACTTATCCATGCCAATCCATATAGCTTAACTCTTGTTTAGGAACTTGCATAAGTTTGTTAGAGGGAGTCCATCCAATGTGCTTGTATTCCTCTCTTTGTCCTGCCATCATGAAGATACCAATCGATCACACTGTTGTTCTGTCATCTCTTTCCCTAATCAAAAGAATAATCAGTCCAGCATCGACAAGGCCATATGATAATTCAGAAAGAAATTGCATTTGAAGTCAAATGGCTTCCATTCAGTGTTGATTCTATCACTTATGATGTAAGTAATCTGAATTAAATAGCTTTACTTCTAAGAAATCTGACTAGGTCAAATGGTTCATTACTTTCAGAGGAAGGACTTGAATCTATTGTGATAATCTTTGACAAAGAAAATATAGTTCTATTTGTCAATAGATTTCCATTTTTATAGAACAAGATCTTGCTGTATCTTTGAGATCATCACACTCTGGAACTTCAGGAAGGGATGGACATTATGGACCCCATTGTGAACTTGCCTAGAAACAATCAAGCTTCAGTTGAGGAGTTTATCCTTTTGGGTTTTTCCCATGTTCCCAAGTTGGAACCTCTTCTTTTTATGGTGTTTCTAGGGATGTTTCTAATCACGATGCTGGGAAATGGCCTCATTGTACTCTTGACCATCACTGACGCTGTCCTCCACACACCCATGTATTTTTTCCTCCGGAACCTGGCCCTGGTGGAGATCTGCTTCTCTTTGGACATTGTGCCCAAGATGCTAGAAATCCTAGTGGCTGAAAGGAGCATCTCTTTGTTGGGCTGTGGCCTCCAGCTCTTTCTCATTCTGTCCTGTGTCACATCAGAGTGCTTCCTCCTGACAGTGATGGCCTATGACCGCTACATGGCCATCTGTCACCCACTGCACTATGGGGTTCTCATGAACCAGAGACTTTGCCTCCTCCTGGCAGTAGCATGCTGGGTGACGGGCATTCCAGTTTCCCTGCTGTTCACTATTTGGCTCTTCCGCTTCCCATTTTGTGGACCCCGAGGAGTTCGCCATTTCCTCTGTGACATAGCACCACTCCTAAGGCTGGTGTGTGCTGATACTGCTGTTTTTGAGGTCTACATTCTGGTGGCCACGGTGCTGGTCATGATGGTGCCTTTCTTCCTCATCACTGTGTCCTACAGTTACGTCCTTGTGGCCGTTGTACGGATGCCTTCAGCTACTGGGCGACATAAAGCCCTCTCCACCTGTGCTGCTCACCTAATTGTCGTGGCTCTATTCTATGGCACAGCTTGTGTCATCCATCTCCAGCCCAAGTCCAGCTACTCTCCTGAGAGCAAGCAAGTTGTGTCCTTGTCCTATACCCTCATCACTCCCATGCTCAATCCCATCATCTACAGCCTGAGGAACAAAGAGGTGAAAGCTGCGCTGTGGAGGGTGTTGGGTAGGAGAAAGGGTGAGTCCAGATGATTTGAGCCCTAATGGTCAGCTTTTGATTATGACATTTAGTGGAGGTGAGTGGGAACACAGGTAATCAACATTCAAGATCATGGACCATGGTATTGCTTCCCAGTAAGAAGATTAGATTGATATTAATCTTATTTCCAATTAATTGATTTTATCCTGTAATTGCCCAAGCTATGGTTTCTTGTCTCTGGACTTGGTGCAGAAATTAAGCAGACCCATAATTAATTAAGTTTAGAAATTCAATTCTCACTTCAAAATTATCTGTTATCAGGGGTAGTAAGTGGTACAATGGATAGACCACCAGCCCTGAAGTGAGAAGGCCCTGAGTTCAAATCTGACCTCAGACACTTTACACTTTCTAACTGTGTGATCCTGGGCAAATCACTTAACCTTCAATTGCCTCAGCAAAATAATAATAATACTAACAATAATAACAGTTTGTTATCTTTATGAGATGCAAATAGACAACAGGGAGATTGATCTAATTTACACCACTGACTAATCCTTCAAGGATGTCTGGTATCCAAAGAATCTCTAACCTTGCAGGAGGATTCAGACAATGACATTTCTTAGTCACAGGAGGGAAGGAAGAGGTTATTTCTATCTTCTTATTCACTTCCAACCAATCATTCCATCCTCCATGCCTTAGCTCTGTAACCAATCATGTTGTTTCATGGCATCACTGATTCTATAACTAATTTTATAATTTCCCATATAAAAAGGACATTATTGACTCTCTATATCCAGGTATTTTGGCTGATTGAAGCAGTCATTAGGCTCATCTTGTGAGAAGATTCATTCCCTGTTAATAAAATGGTTTCTTTCTTTTTTTTTTGTTAAATATCTTAATAAATTTTAATGACATGTTTTTATCATCAATATTCCCTTTCCAGAAAGCCGTCTCCTATAACAAATGGTTTTTAGAGAGAAAAAAATTTAGCACAACTAATCAATATATTGAAAAATCCAAAAATATGTGCAATGAATGATACCTGTGAATCTCTCACTAATATAATGGTATGGGCTAGGAGTGTTCTCTCATTATCTCTTCATTCAGACCTTGCTGGATCTTTTTTTTTTTTTAATGGTTTCTTTCTTAAAGAAAATATGCCTCAGTCTACCTTTGTTGAATATCACTCAAAACACCAGCATTATTAAATTATAGAATCTCAGAGCTGGAAGTGTCTGTAAGAGTTTTTAGAGAAAGATAATGAATTTTATTTTGCAAATGTTAAATTTTGAGAACATATCCGGAAATATATGGGTAATGTGGAAATGGTGCTCAGAAGAAACAAAACACATGTTAATTACTGATTTGTTATCTTTACTGTGCCACCACAGTGTATGAATGTTTTTTTTTTTTCCTGTCTGTTTGAAGTATTTTCTCTTTGAACTCAAAGGTCGGAAATTTGGCTACAACATTCCTGGGAGTTTTTATTTTGGCATCTCTTTAAAATGGGGACCAGTGGATTCAATTTCTCTTTTACCCTTTGGTTTAAAGATATCTAGGAAATCTTCCTTGATAAATTTTTGAATATGATGCCTAGGATCGTTTTTTGTTAATATCTTTTAGGTAATCTAATAACACAGGAAAAAAATCTACATTCACAATTTTTAATATAGAAATAAAGTCAACATATGAAATGAATATCCCAAAGACTTCTGTCTCAACAATGAAGAAGAGATTAAGCCTCAAGGAAAATAAGAATGAATGGACTTTAAAAAGATAATAAGAAAATGATATGATTTACTAGTTTTATTTGTTACAAATGATTATTACAGATTTTGCTTCCTCAGGCATATATCAAAAATGGTAAGAAAAAAATGACTGAAAACAAATAAAATTTACTACTTATTAAAGATGAATAGTCTTTGTTTGTATTCTGTAAGTCTTTTAAAAATAGAACACAATCGATTACCATATTGCTTATGAGAAAGCAAAAACATGTTAGTAAAGGAAAAAATAAGGATAAATTAAAATTAAGCATCTAGCATAAATATAATTACAGGATTAAAAAGTAGGAAATGGTATCACTTGTATCAAAATAGAATTCAAGGTAGAAAAAAAGAATGATACCCTAAAATGTGTATTTTGTATTGGTGAGAGTACAAATCAACTATTAATATGTGATCCTTCCCTTTTGAGTCTCAATCCCACATTATCAAGTGGCTACTAGATGTCCCATAGTCACCTTAAATTTGATATATCTAAAATAAAACTCATTGTCTTTCTCTAAAAAGTCATACTTTTTCCTACTTTTTGTATTCCTATTGAGAATACTATCATAGTTCTAGTTACCATTAGGAATTATCTTTAATTTTCCTTTTATTTCCTTGGTCCAATCAATTCCTTGTTTTTGCCATTTCTCAACATCTCTAATCCCTGCTGTCATCTCTCTACCTTCTTAGCCTACAACCTGCTTGATCCCCTCACAAACTCTTTCTTCTACTAACATAAAAGTCTCCTAATGTCTCCCTAACTTCAATCTGCCTTCCACCCCTCAGTCCTCCATATTAATACAAAAATGTTATTTTTAAGAGATATGTAGTGTAGCAGCTGGGTGACACAGTGGATAAAGCACTAGGTCTAGAGTCAGGAAGAATCATCTTCCTGAGTTCAAATCTGGCTTAAGACATTTACTAGCTGCGTGACCTCAGGCAACAAATAACTCCTTTATTTTCATTTCCTCATCTGTAAAATGAGTTGGAGAAGAAAATGATAATCCTTTCCAGAACTTTTGCCAAGAAAAAAATCAAAATGTGATCAGAAAGAGTCAGATGAAACTAAAAAATGACTGAAAAACAACAAAAATAGCAAGAATAGAAATGTAAAAGCATACACCCTTTTTCAAGTATAAATGTTACTTTATAACAAAATACATCACATATCATAGGTTGTAGAGAAGACCTTTACACGCATAAATAAACATAAAGTATCCATTTTTATGACTATCTATCTCCATTATATAGATTTAAGATGGCTATCCATCTATGTGGATTTATATGAAATTCAGAAGTTGTACCTGCCACAGTTTCAGACAATAAAAGTCACAACATTGGAAGTAAATAATAACGACAAACACAATTCAGGAACTTGAAACTTGAAAAAAATATCCTTTGAATTTAGAATATCTCAGAATTTCATAGTCAGAAAGATCTTCATTAGCATTTATCCCAACCTTTTTCCTAAAAACAAAAAACAAACAAACAAACAAAAACTCCATTCTAAGACATCCAGACTTTGCTTGAAGTATCTCTTTAAGGGAGAACCCTTTACCTTGAAAGGCAGACTGAGCTACTTTTACTAGATGTGATGGTTAGAATTATAGCAAGTAGACATTGATCTTTCTGCATCTTCCACAAATTGCTTCTAAGTTCTGTTCTTTCAGGCCAAATACAACAAATCTCTTCTTTCGCCTTAAAAAATTAGAAAGGGTTAGTAAGAGAATGAAGATATAGTGATAAAAATAGTGCTATAGCTCAAAATCCAGAGGATGCAATCCTTTTCTTAGAGGTAAATTTTAGCTATTACAGATTTACATAAATAAAAATAATAAAAAAGATAATTAAATATTAATTAAGTACCAGTTGCATACTAGACACTGTTCTGATAAGTGAAGGAAAAAGATAAAAATGAAACATTCCCCTCTTTCATGGAGCTTATGCTGGATGTCAAGGGTAGCTGGGTGGCTCAGTGAGTAGAGTACTGATCCCAGAGTTAGTAATTGCTAACTTTAAATCCAAATTCAGATACTTACTAGCTGTGTGACCCTAAATAAATCACTTAATCCTGTTTGCCTCAGTTTCTTCCACTTCAAAAATGAGTTGGAGAAGGAAATGGTAAACTGCTCCAGTACCTTTGCCAAGGAAACCCTAAATGTGACCATGAAGAATTGATCACAACTTATCATCATCAAAACATTTGAGAACTATAGAACTGGGAATGCTCTATTATACATAACACTCATGGACCTATTTTTCTCCAGTGACTAATGAATAATAATTTATGGTCTCCTTCTCCCTTACAGACACAGGAGAAGAAGGAATCACAGGGGTCAGGTTTAAATGCCAAGTCAGACAGTCTTAAAGAGAGTGAGAAGAGAATAATTTGAGTATCAGCCTTATGTGTCTTTTGTAACTGCAGGCCACCTGGGTTTATTTTCTTTTATTATTTCTTTCTTAATAAAAGTCCTCCTTTTAAACTCTTATCTAAAGAGGGCTGGTGGCACGGCTGGGCCAACAGTCAGAAAAACCTGAGTTCAAATCTAGCCTCAGACACTAGCTGGGCAACAATTGATAAAACTCTGTTTGCCTCAGTTTCCTCACTTGTAGAGCGTATATAACAACAGGACCAGTGAGAATCAAATGAGATCATATTTGTAGAGTACTTAGCATGGTGCCTGGAACAGACTAAGTGCTATATTAATGTTTTTTCCTTTTTTTTATTCCCTATTTCCATTGAATAAGAGAGATCAACTGTTATTTACTTCTGGAAACTTAGAGAAAGAGGAATTTCAGAGGCCCAGAAAGACTAGGGAGGGGCCCAATGATTGTAACCTCTCTTTTGAATATATATGATTCTCAAAACTCTAAAAATATTACTGAGCTTTGGAGAAAAAAGTCTAATATTCATAGGACAATGCTGATTTCTTGCTCCTGGGATTTTTCTTTACTGCACTGGGCCTCAAGTCAGGAAGAATTAAGTAAAAATCCAGTCTCAGATACATCAGCCAAGTCACTTAAACTGTCAGTTTCCTTACCTGGGAAAATAGGGATGATAATAGCACCTGCTTTACAAAGTTATTGTGAGGATCAAATGAGATACAATTCATAAAATAGATAGTAAAGTAAAAAAAAATTATTACTCTGTTAAGCAGGATAAAAAGACCACAGCTCCTTTCTCCAAGCCCAATCCCATTGTCCTTTTGCCTCAGGATTTAGCTACTCCTGGTTAATCATCTGTCATTCCTTCAAATACTCCTCCTGCTTCTCCAAAATTCACACTCTCTCCCGAGATGGTCTGACAAGGGGAAGGCCCTTCAGGATTCTCTCTTCCCTGGTTCTGGGAAGTTACCCCTCCCTTAATGCTGCCTGAAATCATGTGAACTCTCAGGCACTTTAACACATTGCTCACTCATGTTGGGTTTGACATTCATGAAAACCACCATAGCTTTTAAAGATCAAAAACTATCTCTAGCTGTATCTTCTCCATCCTGCAAATGGAGAAAATGAAAATTTTGATCTAAGTGAAAACATGTGTTTGGCTCTATTAAAATTAATATTATAAAAATTCATACATCCTAGTCTCTGGAGACCTCCATTACATGTCATGGCATGGCATTTTTATTAGCATGCTATGCATGCCTTTATTTAAGTGATAGACTCAAATGTTTAATAGCACTGGTCCAAGGACAGATCCCTAGAGTATTCTATGAGGGACTTACTTCCAGTTTAATCTTGACTCATTATTACTCTTCAGCATTCATCTGGTTTTAGAAACAACTCATTGTTATCTACGGTTATCTAGCTTATGCATCTGTCTTATTCACAGGATAGCGTGAAAGATTATGTCAAAGACATTACCAGAAAGAACACAGCAATATTAAATTCTTAGCCCTCAAGGGAGACATATTAATTTCTGGACCCATCCTGGGCATCTCTCCAGTTATTTCTCTTACACTGCGATTTAATTCATTATGCTGGCAAAAGGCCACACACCAACATTTTGCCATCCACGAACTCTTTTCAGAGCTTCATGAAGAATGCCCCACATTGTGTATCTAACCTGTCTTTCTGTGTATGTTATATTAAAAAAAAACCTTTTGATTTTGTAGTTTCTTTACTTTTTACGAGACAACAATACTTGGACTCAGTAACTCACTAGTTTGTTTTAATGAAAGTGTTATGGAATCCTTAAAGTTATGTGGAAATATAAACTAGTATTTTAATTTCCCTTCTTACACAAAGACTACAAAAAAGAAACTTTAGCAAGAATCTATTAATTACAAAGGATAGAGCAGAGCTCACAAACATGTACATAAAATACAATATTTTGATGTTGAAAGCAGCCTCTAAATTCATTTAATTCAACCCATTTCTGAATAAAAGGCCATTAAGAAAAAGAAAAAAAAAAGAAAAAATCCAAAAAGAAAATTCACAAATGGTCATCCAGCTTCTTTTTAAAAAGATCTAGGGAAGTGAAGCCTATCGCTTCCTGAGGTAGCCCATTCTGCTTGGAGGAGACCTAATTGATAGGAAATATATCTGATTGCTTTCCTTTTCATCCACTAAAAATCAATTGTCCTGACACTTCAGTCCATTGCAACTTCTGGAGGGCCAAGAAGAGCAAGATTTATTTTTTTTCTACTAGAGAGTCTTTGAAATTATTGAAGAAAGCTATTAGAAGTCTCATTCCTGTCAGCAAAGTCTTTTATTTTATCCTCTAAATATCCTCAATTCTTTTATTTTGGGAGGTGCAGGCAGTTGGATTTAAGTCTTATTCAATTTTACTTCTTGTGAATAATAATGCCTGTGTGTTTCTCTACCTCCACAAAGAAAGGTCATGTGGTCCTAATTCTGGCTTTTCTGACTTTGCTTTTTGTACTTTTCTATTTCACCTATTAGGAAATTTTGTCTTTTATGGTTATCTGTGTTGGTATCTTGACATCTTTCCAATCTTTTTAAACATTATTTCCCTCTTTAAGCTCTAAAGCCTAGCCACACTGGCTCTTTGCTGTTCCATCCACATCTTCCATCCCCTATGTCTTTGCACCTATAGTACCATGACTAAAATATATTTCTTCTTCACTTCTGCCTCCGCTCAAGTTACTACCTACTCTATGAATCTTTCACTAATCTCTCTCTACTGGCTGCTAATACACTTCATTCCAAAACTCCTTTGCTTTCCTCTTGTATTTATTCTGAGTGTGTGTGTGTGTGTGTGTGTGTGTGTGTGTGTGTCTGAGAGAGAGAGAGAGAGTGATGTTGTCTCCCCAAAAAAGAATGGAAGCTCTTGGAGGAGAGTGACAGTTTTATTCATTTTTGCATTTTCAGCTAGCACATAGTGTTTAATAAATGCTTGATGAGAGATGATCAGATGAGATCATATGTTTTAAATACTTTGCAAGCCATTAAGTGCTATATAAACATAATTATTATTAATCATTATTATTATTATTGAAGTCACTTAGGTGACACAATGGATAAAATGGAAGGTTTGAAGTTAGGAAGACATCTTCTTAAACTCAAATCCAGCCTCTGATTTGGGCAATCTTGGGCAAATGACTTAACCATATTTGCCATACCTTCTCATTTATCAAATGACTTGGAGAGGGAAATGGCAAACTGCTCCAGTATCTTTGCCAAGAAAATGGCAAATGGTTCACAAAGAGTTGGACAGGACTGAACTGACTGGACAATAGCAATATATCATTAATATCTCCTTCCTAGATAAACTCCTTGAGGGCAGAGACTATATTTTGCCTTCTCTTAGTTGGGTTGCTGTCTTGATTTGTGTTGGACTAAATATCATCTAAAATTTCTTCCAACTCTGAGTGATTCTGTAAACTTTGCATTTTCCCCAGGATCTAATGTTCAGTACACAGTAGGTGCTTAAAAATGTTTGTTTTTGCTCATTTTTTTCTAGAAAGCACCAGGGGTTTGATCACTGTTTGTACTTGCCACACAGTATCAGTATTGCATCAACACACACACATCCAGAAGATCTAATGGAGGACTCAGCCCAAGTTACCTAATCCTGGTCTGAGCACATTTCCTTCCACCAGGTACATAAGAGTCCATGGCGTTCAACAGATAGGTCATGAAAGAGAAAGGGGTTGAAGGAAAGGAATTAAGAAGTGAGGAACTTAGATAGAGGAGTTGAGAATGAGGCAGGAGATCTTCTGCAGATAGAACTGATGGGGTGGATGAATTGTGCATAGGACAGAGAACCAGACCTTATGGAAGATGTAGATATAGATAGAGAAGGTGGGCTGCTCAGGTAGCTAGAGTGAGTGAAGCAATCTGACTACACAATATCCAGAGCTCAAAGAAAGCCTTCAGCATGTTGGCTTGCTATTGGTGGATTTATGGAAAGGCTGAAATAAGAAATATACAGAGTATGGAGGTAAGGATGGACTGCTAATTCCTGTATTTAACAAAATGTATCTATACTATATATATATATATATATAGTATATTTTATCATAATATAACATATTATATTATAAAAATATAATATAATATTATATACATTATATTATATATATTATTAGTATAGGTACAGAATATATGTATGCATATATATATACTGCACCTATACTAATAAAATATACTTATACTATACAAAAATGTACTTATACTATATGTGTATATATACATACATTTATATAGTATAAGTACATTTTATTAGTATATAAATATATATGTGTATATATAATATATATTATATATCTATACTAATAAAATCCCAGATCCTTATAGATATCAAAGAAGTGATAGGATTTAGTAACCATTTTTGAGAGGGAAATGGGAGGGATGGAGGCGCCTAAGCTAATGCTGAGGTTTCCATCCCAGATCCCTGGGAGAGCAGTTGTGTCATGGATAGGGACAGCCAAGAGAGAAGGGGGGAAGACGGCTGTTTGAAAATGCTGGAGGTCCATGTTCTTAGCTGGATCTTTAACTGTCATAGCTCTGGCTGAACCCAATCTTGTGGAGTGTCCTACGTAAAGCGCCTTGGACCTCCTTGTTCCTTAGGCAGTAGATGATGGGGTTGCACATGGGGGTGAGCACGGTGTAGATGACAGACAGCACTTTGTTGAGGTCCATGGCTTCAATCCTGCTGGGTCGGGCATAGATGAAGATGGTGGCTGAGTAGAAGATGCCCACCACAATGAGGTGGGAGGCACAGGTGGAGAAGGCCTTGTGCCGGGCAGCAGCCGAGGGCATGCGCACCACAGCCCCCCCGATGGCCGTGTAGGAAGCCAAGGCCACCAGCAGTGAGCCCCAAAGGATAACGATCGCCGAGATGAAGTCGACCAGCTCAGTCAGGGCTACATGGGTGCAGGAGAGGTTGAGCAGAGGGGAGACGTCACAGAAGAAGTGGTTGAGGACGTTGGGGCCACAGTAGGAAAGGCCGGCAATGCAGGCTGTCTTGATCACAGAGACACTGAGGCTGCCCATCCAGGAGGCCATGGCCAACGAGAGGCAGACCTGGGGCCTCATGAGTATTGGATAGTGGAGAGGACGACAGATGGCCACGTAGCGGTCGTAGGCCATGGAGGCCAGGAGAGTGCACTCGGCACAGATAAGGGTGATGAAGAAGAAGAGCTGAGTCATACAGGATGTGAATGGGACGTGGCAAGAGCCTGACCACAGCCCGAGCAGCAGGGTGGGCACCGTGACTGAGACATAGCACATCTCCAAGCAGCTCAGGTTCCCCAGGAAGAAGTACATGGGCTTGTGGAGTTCTGTGTGGCTCCAGATGAGCAAGATAATGATGGTGTTCTCCAAGAGAGTCAGCAGGTAGAGGGTGAGGAACACTGCAAAGAGGACTCCCCGTAGACCTGGCCTTGTGGACAAGCCCAGCAGGATGAACTCCTGGACCCGGGTCACGTTGGTCTCCCCCCAGTATCTTCCAGGCTAGGGACAAAACACATAGAGTTCTCCATAATGAATGGAAGGCCCATTGCAGGAAAAGACTGGACAGGGTGTCTGCATTCTCTGAGAAGGGTCAGAGCTCCCATTTCTATAATACACTGAGTTTTACAATGGACTTTCCTGACAACAACCTTATAAAATCAGTAACAAAAGTAAAATCACTCCCATTTTGCAGATGTAGACACTGAGAAAAAGAGGGGTTATGGGACTGGGTGGATATCAGTTGTACTGGGCTGCTTTATAAAATAATAGAATCCCCACCCTAGAGCTTTTCAAATGAATGAGGACGTTGGGGCCTCTTTTGTGATGATGATTTGTAAGGATGATGATTTGTTAAGGATGCTCTGGAAGACATACTTCTTCAGGTATGATTTGGACTTTATGATCTCTGAACTCTTATTCACTTCTACTCTGTATTCATTCTACTATGCCATGATCCCATGTCCCATGAGACAGTGATTCTTATACAAAATCATGAATTTAGAATCTTAAAGGTGAAAGGGACCTCAGAGACTATCTGCCAACCAATTATGAAACATCCCAAGCAAATGGTAATCCAGCCACCAATTGAAGACTTCAAATGAATAGAAACTCACTCACTTGTTATTGTTGTCCAGTCTTATTCAGTTGTGCCTGGCTTTTTATGACTCCATTTGAGGTTTTCTTGGCAAAGGTAATAAAATAGTTGGTCATTTCCTTCCCCTGCTCATTTTACAAATGAGGAAACTGATGCAAATAGAGTGAAGTGCCTTGCCAAGGTCACATAGCTAGTAAATGTCTATGGCCAGATTTAAGTTCATGAAGATTAGTTTTTTCTAACTTCAGGTCCAACATTCTATCCACTCTGTCACGTAGCTACCCAAATTACGAAAATGCCCCCCCTTTTTCTTGTTTTGTTTTTGAAGCTACGAAGCTAGGAAGTGTTAAATGTCTGAGGTTGGCTTTGAACTCAGGCCACTCCTGAATTCAGGACCAGTGCTCTATTCACTGCACCATCTAGCTGCTCTGAAAATCCCCCTTTTCAAGTACATAAAATTGTGAATGTGTTTTCTCCCTTATAAATTTCTACCCTCTTTCTGTCTTAGGCAGTTATAGGAAATAATCTCATTCCTCTTCTTATATTTGAGGACTTGATTATATTCCTCCTAGGACTTTCCTTCTCAGTTCTAAAAATTTAAAATTTTAAAATAAAAAAAAAACCTTCATCAAGGTTAGTTTCTAGTTCTCATATTCCTATTTTGGTTGCCCTCCTATGCATTCTCACCCCTTTGTAAGCATTTGCTCTAATATTCAGATTTATTCCCATCAATTCATGGTAACTTCTTACTGTTGTTAGAAAATTCAATGTCTTTGCAAAAGTAACATTTCATAGATTCAGTCTGGACTGTGATTCTCCCAGCCCCATAGCTGCTGTGATCCATCACAAGTCCCATAAGCCCTCGGGGCGCTGGGCTCCCCTCTAAGGCTTTATGAGTTGTAGAAAACTGCACTGGTAAAGAAGATTGATTAGGACAATGTAATCTCAAATCCAGACTCCATCAGTAATGGTCTGTTAATTACAGAGACACTTGGTGAGAATGTTCTGATGCTGCTGGGGGGTGCCACAGTATATAGAGCACTGGCACTGAAATCAAAAAGACTTGAGTTCAAATTCAACCTCAGAAACTTATTCTGTGACCATGGGCAAGTCATTTAGCCTCTGTCCACCTCAGTTTCCTCATCTGTAGAATGGGTATAATAACATTACCTGAAAAAACATTTATAAGTGTTCAGCACAGTGCCTGGCACAAAAGTAGGTACTTTATAAATGCTTATTCTCTTCTCTTCCCCTCCCTGCAGAATCTTGACTAATGTAGTTAGATGGAAAATAAAAAGTTCTTTTTTTTTAAATTACCTAAGCCAGAATGCTTGTTGCTTAAAAAAAAGCCTCAGACACTTAATATATGACTCTGAGAAAACCATATTATCTTATCCAATTGCCCCAAAGAGTTCTGGAAGCTCAGTGCTATTTTCCACATTTACCAGATGAAGACACTGAGATAAACAAAAATTAGGTGACTTGGCTAGGGTCTCACAGCTAATTAAGCATCTGAAGTAGGATTTAAACTCAGAGCTTCCTGAATCTAGGTCCTATATCACTTAGCTTTATGCCCTTTGTAAATCAATGTATTTTATTTTATGTACTTAAATTGTTTTTTTCTAAGAAAGGGTTCGTAGGCTCCATCAGTTTGCTGAAGGGGTCCAGCACTCCTGAGTAAGAGTATCAGTAACTGACAAAGGCCATTTCCCCACTCATTTGGGGTTTGAATATCAACCAACTACTAATTCTCTAGCTGCCTTTGGTCCCTTCACTACTATCAGTGATCACTAATTCCCACATCCAGGCTTTTGACTTTCTTCTAGTACTTAGTGTGTTGATCCAGAGCTTGGCACAGTGCTTGGAGCATAACGGAAGATTAATAAATGTTTAATGGTCGATTGGTTGATTGATTCCCCCAATGTCTAGTCCTTTTAGATCCAGAAAAGGACCCTTTAGGATTCACCAGACTTTGCTAGTATGGACACTCCATTCTCAGGGAGTCTATCCTGTTACCACCATCTTCTCTGACTTCCCTTCATGTCTTAAGTATGTCCCCTCAATAAATCCAATTCCTTACATCTTACTGTATGTTCCATGCCCCCTTGTATAGGACCTCAGTACCCTGAACCTTTGAAGATTCTTAGAACTCCAGGCAATGGGCAGATGACACAGATAAAGTAACAGAGACCAGGAACATCTGAAGGTAATCATCTTTCCTGCTAAGAGCTTTCCCACAGAGCTGCATTAAAGTTGAATAATTAGCTGTCATTTAATGAAGTCTTAGCCCAAGAATCAGGACTGGTTCATTGCCTAGCTTTGAGGTCTTGGATAAGTCCCTAGCTCTCTTTAACTCTGCTTTCTGATCTGTGAAAAGGGGCCAAAGAACATCACTTCATTTAAAATTCATCACTGGCAAAGTTTTGCAACTGCCTGGGTGACTTGTTATCAGTGTTACCCGGAGCTTTGATTTTTAGGACCTATTAAAGGGGCAAAGAATCAGGGGGTGACACTTTATAAATTGCAGAGAATTTGCAGAGAATTGCATATTTAATTGGTGGAGGGAGGTTTCTCAACCAGATTGCTTCTTATTCCACTGGAATCAGAAGTCTAGTCTCTCCTTATCCCTCCACCTCTCAATTTTACAGATCCTTTCCCACTTTCCATAAGAAGTAGTCTTTGGTCCTTCCTCTCCCACCCTTTCCACTTATGGACAAGCTAGATCATCACCTTCCCTCCCGTGTCTTTTCTGATACTCACCTCCTCCATGGAGACTTCCTTCATGAACTCTGCCAGATTGTGTCACCCCAGTACTTCAACTGGACTTTGTGGGCTTTTCTCTTTCAGAAGATCCTGTTCTTTCACTAGAAGAAAACAAAAGGACATCAGCACTTTCCACACTGCATCTTACCCATGGGCCATACTCCATTCCTTCCAAGGTCACGTCACGAACTTCAAACTCAATGGTCTTTTGACCATTGTGATTTTCTTTTATTTTGAGCCGTTCTCAAATCTTGGTCACTGCTCCTATCCTTCTGGTTACTTTCTCACCAAGGACCTTGGCTGTTTATGACCTAGGTTTTTACTCTCTGGCAAACCCATCCCAGGAATTCTGTGGTTCAGATCACCAAAACGGTCTGGGTCCAGCCTAGGAACAAATCATGACATAAGAAAACAGTGAGAATCATGTTTTTACAAACTGCTAAATTTGGAATCAGAGGCCATGGGTTTAAATCTCCCCCTGACACTTATTGGCCCTGTACAATATTACTCCATTTCTCTGAGGGTTAGTTTTTCTCCCCTGTAAAATATAGGACTTGGACTTGACCCCAAAGGTCCCTTCCAGTTCTAAGTCTTTGTCTTCCATTGTCCACTATGACACAGTTTTGGGATATTTCCTTCTACTTCCCTAAATTCCCTTTCTCCTTCTCCATCCAGGATATACTTTCTTTCTCTTCCAGTGACATCTCCTCCTGATCTATCCCCTGCAACTGGACCCAGATGACTCTGGAGGAGAAATTGAGGCTAATGGCTTTGCATAGTCCTCCCTTACTTAAATCCAAGTCAATTACATATCATGACATTACCCTCCTGATGCCATGGTCCTCTTAACAAGGAAAGACAAACAATACCCCCTTTACCTATTCCAAAAGCAACAACAGCAATGGTAGTTGTAGCAGCAGCAGCAGCAGCAGTAGTAGTAACAGCAACATCAATAGGAGGAAGAAGAGGAAGAAGAAAATGGGGAAGAACAGAAAGAGGAGGAGAAAAAATAAGGAGGAGGAAGAGGGGAAGGAGGACAAGGAAAGGGGAAAGGAATATTCTATGAATATTCTTATAAGGTCCTTCCTAATCCTCTGCCCCTTTTTGTTCCATCATTTGCCACAGGATTTTCATACAGTTTTCATGGCTGTAGTCATTACTTCTATGCAGATACCTACAAACTATATCTAGCCCTAATTGGTCCTCCATCCTGCATCTCATTCTGCTCACTGAATATCTCCTAAGAATCCTTCACGTCACTCAAACTTACCACATACTAAACTAAATTCATATTTCCTCTTTCGATACTAAAGCCACCCATTGCCCAAATGTTGCTATCTCTTCTGAGGTTACCTTCATCACTGCCACTGAAACCTTTGGAGTCATGTCTGATACTTCCCTCTCCCTGAGTTCCTATATCTGATCAGATACAACAGCTCTCTCCCAGCATCTCTTGCTTCCATTTCCTCCTCTCCACTTGCAAAGACACCATCCTAATTTGGATCCTTAGCCACACTCACCTGGACTACTTTAATAATTTCCAGACTGGTCTCTCTGCCTTTAGCCTCTTTTCTCTAACTATTCTTCAACTTTCAAAATATTCTTTCTAACCCACAGGTCTAACCATTTGGCTCTCCCATTCAAAAATCCTCTGTGTGTAAATGACCCAAAGAGAAAACATCATAGGATAGTAGCTTAGAGTCAGGAGAGGCTCTAAAAGGGCAGCTAACCCAACCCTTTTAGTTTACATTTGAGGAAACTGAGGCCCAGAGAAGGGAAGTAACTACTCCACAGTCACACCAGAGGCTGAGGAGCAATTCAAGCACAAGTCTTTTCTTTTTTTTTCACATCCCAAATTTCTAAGTTGATCAAGATCAGAGTGGGAAGGAATCTTTGAGTTCATTGAATGCAGAATCCTCATTTTTAAAATGAGAAAACTGAAGTGGGGAGAAAATAGATAACTTTTGCAGAGTCACATAACTTGTCACTATCTGAAGTAGGATTTAAACTCAGCTTTTCTAGAGTTCAAACTCAGCCTTCTAGCCTTTGAATTATGCAAAAAAGAACAATTGTCAATCATCAATAATCATATTTTCCCCAATAGTCAGACTGAAGAGTTGTGAAAGAAATTAAAATAAAAATTTAAACCTTTTACCTGAAACTCAGTAAATTAGCAGAGATAACAAAAAAAACAGAAGTAGATTGTGCTTGAGGAACTATAGGAAGATAAGAACACTAAAACACCCTTAGAGTGGACTGATCCATTTTAAAAAACAATTTGGAATGTTGTGAGAAAAATTATGAAACTGTCCAAAGACATTAACCTAGAAATCTCCTTACTGGGCCCATGATACCAAGAGGTCAAAGGCAGAAAGAAATGTTCTAAATTTTGCTAAAATATGTAGCAGCACTTTTGGTATTATCCCCCACCCACTAAAATCTCCACAAACCCCTATTAATTAGTAAGTGGGTAAATGCATTGTGGATCAATATAATAGGATATTAATGCATCTTATGGAATGAATCTGAGAAAATCAAAGAAGCATGGGGAGATCTGAGATCGGAGGATTAATTATTGACTTAGAGATGGAAAAAAACTTTGGGGTTCTTTTAGTCTACCTCACTCAGGGAACTGAGGTAACTGAGGGAAACTGAGGCTGAAAGAGGTTGGGGTTTCTCCAATGACCTCTATCTTGTAAATACCTGAACCAGAATCGAAACATTGAATCATCAATTTAGAGCTAACAGCTCTAAGCTGACAGTTGAGGAAACTGAGGCTGAAAAGTTGGGATTTGCTCCATGATCTTCATTTTGTAAGCGCCTGAAACAGTATTTAAACATAGGCTCATTGATTTAGACCTCACAGCTCTAAATCTGATAGCTGATGATTTGACAGCTGAAGAAACTGAGAACTAGGGAAGTGAAATGACATGCCGAGAGTCACAGAGGTATTAGGTGGCAAGGCTAGGATTTGAACCCAGGTCTTACAACCTTATATCCACCCCTCTCTCCACTCTACTATAATACCTATAAAGTAGATTATTAAAGCAAACAGTCAGGAGGACAATTAGCGTAGTGATTACAACAATGTCAATGAAAACAATACTAAACGGCAGCAGGTTAAAGATGGCTACTTATATTGGTTCCAGAGAGCTCTTGATGAAGTACTTCCTCTTAATATAGGTTGGCATCTGGGGGTGAAAGGTAAGTTAGGGGACTGAGGATAGGCTTATAGATGGAACAACATATATACTAATAGATGTAGTCACTGTGTACTGGCAGTTTATTTTCCTTAACTGTTTTTCTTGGTTAATAAGATAAAACTATATGGACAGGGGGAAGTGGTAAATGCTACCTGTAGCATAGATGTGATATGACTATGGTGTAAACAATAAAACACATCTATCAAACTTGAAAAATAAAACAACAAATGTCATTCCATCCCTAATCTCTCTAGAATGAAAGACTTTTTAATATTGTATTTGAGATTCTTCACAACTTTTATCTAATCTATCATTCTGTTCTCATTATATTCTACTTAAAATATTAATGTCCCTGCCCTTTGGAGCATGGCCTTCTGGGTCACTGAATGAATTCATTTGTACCCTTTTAGACTCCAATATCTGGGGTCTCCCAAACTAGGATTTTCCTTCCCATACAGTCACGCACCCAGTTCATCTTGCCATCTTCCTGTTGTGATGTACATGCCTTCTCCCTGTCTTTCTGTTTCTTGTTTTGACTACAGTCGTTACATCAAAATTAACATTTCATCTGGAAAGGCAATTGATTGATCAACTAGTCAACTCACCATTCCTGTTATTACCCAGACCAAAATTTCTTTCCCGAAATTGCTCCCCTATTTGTGTCATTTTTTTCTTGTTAGAATGGAAGCTGTGTTGTTTTCTCTTATTAGAATGGAAACTTCCTGACTTTTGCTTTTGTATGACAAGACATTATTCAGTTCTTATATGTGGCAAGCAAGCATTTAATAAATACATTTTCATTCATTCATTCATTTGTTCTCCACAGAATTACTGCCTATCTTGTTTTGCTTTCCCCTGCCTTCTCAGATTGATACTTCACCCTGCTGACCTTAATCCCCATCCTCTGCTGGAAGTGATCTCTCCCACATTCAATTTTCACATTAAATTTTAATTTAATTAAATTTAAATTTTACCTTTGTTTTTAACTTGTTTTAATGGCATTTAAGGTTGACAGAGTTTTTCCTCCCAATAGTTCTGGGAAATAGGTCATCTAAATGTTATTATTCCCATTTTCCAGATGAAGAAACAAAGTGAGGAAGAAAAAGTACTTCTCTGAGATCATTGAGATGGTAAGAATCAGGGCTATGACTTTGGCCCAATTGTCCTAATTGTAAATCCAGGTCATTGCCCATTCCCCCACATCATTCTTGTCTCCTTACCTTAGTGTTGAGAGGATTTGGTTTGTCCCTGGACCTCTTCTGTACTTCAGAGACTTGAGCCCAATAGTCTGTCCATGAGATATCCTGGGAAATTGGCATTTAGTCCATTACGGGTACCTCCAGTGTGTTGAGCTGGACTTGAGAAAATCGCTATTAAGTTAATGAATGGAAAAGGCTTTGCCCAAGAGAAGTGCTGCTACCTCCGATCTCATTAGTTTTGCCCCAGCCACTAGAGGGGTCTTGGGCAACCTTTTCTTTGTTCAGCTGCCCACAATGTGAGCAGTACCTCTGGAACTCCTGGACTCAGACTAGACTCAAGAGCTGAAAGCATTCCAAGAAATTATCTATACAATGAAGGCTTTTTACAATTAAAGAAACTGAAAGTAGAGACAGGAAGTCATGGGCTCCAAGGTTAAGTGGTGAGCTAATCATAAGACGGCTGGAAGGGATCTGAGATATTATTTTGTCCACCACTTTCCACTTAATTGATAGGGGAACTATCAAAGGTACAGAACTAATTCAAACTCTAAAACTTCCTCAGAAAAGCCAGAATTTGAACCCAGCCTTTGAGACTTTAAGACCCATGCGCTTTCCATGATGCTTCTGAAGGCTCATGGCTTCCTCAGTTAACAGATGGATGCAGAGGGCAGCTTAAACCTGAGTCTGCAACCCCAGAGATTTCAAGTGGAGCTCTGGAGGATTGGCAGAGAGAACTGGGGGCAAAGACTGCTTCAGAAGTTCCTGGGGTGTGTGCATCTGGAAGGAGAACAAGAAGCGGGAGGAGAATACATACCAAGGTGGGCAGGTGGCCCTAAGGGGCCCGAGGTTAGCGAGATCTAGCAGCAGGATGATGGTGCTATAGCATTTCAAGGATCTAGACACCATGAAATCGATATAATCTAGGAGTCAGGACACTTAAAGGCACATTCAGGTTCCAATACTCATTGGTTATGTGGTCTCAGACAAATCCCTTAGGTGCAAGTTCCCCTTTTATTAAGATGGATAATACTTGCAATATGTACCTTACAGGACTGCTTTAAGGAGAGAATGATTTATGATGCCAGGTGGTACAGTGAACAGAATGCAGGGAGCTGGAGTCAGGAAGACTCATCTTCATGAGTTCAAATCTAACCTCAGACACTTCCTGACTGTGTGACCCTAGGCAAGTCACTCACCTTTGTTATCTTAGTTTCTTCACCAGTAAAATGGATATAAAGTAGTATCTATCTCCCAGGATGGCTGGAGAGATAACATTATAGATATGTAAATAATTCTCATTATATACATACTGTAGTATTTCAGTCATTTCCCTAGTGTTCTACTATTTAGTATCTCTTTTTTCCCCTTTGCTTTCTTTTTTTTTTTTTTAATTATTAAAGCTTTTTAATTTTCAAAATACAAGCATGGATAATTTTTTCAACATTAGCCATTGCAAGATCCGGTGTTCCAATTTTTCCCCAACTTCCTTCCACCACTTCCCCTAAATGTCAAGTAACTCAATATGTGTTAAACATGACAAAATATATATTAAATCTAATATATGCAGACGTATTTATGCAATTATCTTGCTGCACAAGAAAAATCAAATCAAAAAGGAAAAAAAAGAGGAAGAAAATAAAATGCAAGCAAACAACAAAAAGAGTGAGAATGCAATGTTTTGTGGTTCCCACTCGGTTCCCACAGTCCTCTCTCTGGGTGCAGATGGCTCTCTTCATCACAAGATCATTGGAACTAACCTGGAACATCTCATTATTGAAAAGAGCCACATCTATCGGAATTGATCATTGTATAATCTTGTCATTGCTGTATACAGTGATCTCCTGATTTTGGTCATTTTACTGAGCATCAGTTCATGTAAGTCTCTTCAGGCCTCTCTGAAATTATCCTGCTGATCTTTTTTTTTTTTTCATAGAACAATAATATTCCACAACAGTCATATACCATAACTTATTCAGCCATTCTCCATTTGATAAGCATCCACTCAGTTCCAGTTCCTTGCCACCACAAAAAGGGCCGCCACAAACATTTTTGCACATGTGGGTCTCTTTTCCTCCTTTAAGATTTATTTGGGATATAAATCCAGTAGAAATACTGCTGGATCAAAGGGAGTGCATAGTGTTATAGCCCTTTGGGCATAGTTCCAAATTGCTCTCCAGAATGGTTGGATCAGTTCACAACTCCACCAAAAATGTATTAGCGTCCCAGTTTTCCCACATTCCCGCCAACATTTTTTTTTATTGTCGTTTCCTGTCATCTTAGCCAATCTTATTTTTGCTTATTAATTCAATAGTTTTCCTACTTTTAATTTTATTAATCTTTCCTTTTATTTTCAGAATTTCAACTTGAGGGTTTTTAATTTGTTCTTTTTCTAGCTTTTTTAGTTGCAAGCTCAATTCATTGATCTCTTTCTCTATTTTATGCAAATAAACATCTAGAGATATAAAATTTCTTCTAATAATTGCTTTGGCAGCATCCCACAAATTTTGGTATATTGTCCCATTATTGTCTCTTGAATAAAATTATTGATTGTGTCTATGATATGTTGTTTTATCCACTTATTCTTCAGGATTAGATTATTTAGTTTCCAATTAATTTTTGTGTATTTTCCCCTGGCTTTTTATTGCATGTAATTTTTATTGCATCATGATATGAGAAAAATGCATTTACTATTTCTGTCTTTCTGCTTTTGATTTTGAGCTTTTTATGCCTTAATACATGGTCAGTTTTTGTATAGGTTCCATCTACTGCTGAGAAAAAAGTCCTTTCTGTCTCCATTCAATTTTTGCCAAAGGTCCATCATCCTTAGCTTTTCTCAGATTCTATTTACCTCCTTAACTTCTTTTAAAATTTATTTTGTGGTTAGACTTATCTAGTTCTTAGACAGCAAAGTTGAGATCCCCCACTGGTATAGTTTTGCTGTCTAGTTCTTCTTATAGCTCTCTTAACTTCTTCTCTAGGAATTTGGATGCTGTATCACTTGGTGCATATATGTTTAATATTGATATACTTCATGATCTAGAGTACCTTTAAGTAGGATGTAGTTTCCTTCCTTATCTCTTTTAATGAGATCTATTTTTGCTTTTGTTGGATCTGATATCAGGATTACCCTAGCTTTTTGTTTGTTTGTTTGTTTGATCTCAGATGAAGCATAATAGATTCTGCTCCAGCCTTTTATCTTTGCTCCAACTGTATCACTCTTCTTTTTTTTTTTTTTAATATGTTTTTAATTTTAATAGCTTTTTTTTTATTTAATAGCCTTTAATTTACAGGATATATACATGGGTAACTTTACAGCATTAACAATTGCCAAACCTCTTGTTCCAATTTTTCACCTCTTACCCCCCCCCCCCCTCCCCTAAATGGCAGGATGACCAGTAGATGTTAAATATATTAAAATATAACTTAGATACACAATAAGTATACATGACCACAACATTATTTTGCTGTACAAAAAGAATCAGACTCTGAATTATTGTACAATTAGCTTGTGAAGGAAATCAAAGATGCAGGTGTGCATAAATATAGGGACTGGGAATTCAATGTAATGGTTTTTAGTCATCTCCCAGAGTTCTTTTTCTGGGTATAGCTAGTTCAGTTCATTACTGCTCCATTAGAAATGATTTGGTTGATCTCGTTGCTGAGGATGGCCTGATCTATCAGGACTGGTCATCATCTAGTATTGTTGTTGAAGTATATAATGATCTCCTGGTCCTGCTCATTTCACTTAGCATCAGTTCGTGTAAGTCTTTCCAGGCCTTTCTGAAATCATCCTGTTGGTCATTTCTTACAGAACAGTAATATTCCATAATTTTCATATACCACAATTTATTCAGCCATTCTCCAACTGATGGACATCCATTCAGTTTCCAGTTTCTAGCCACTACAAAAAGGGCTGCCACAAACATTCGTGCACATACAGGTCCCTTTCCCTTGTTTATAATCTCTTTGGGATATAATCCCAGTAGTAACACTGCTGGATCAAAGGGTATGCACAGTTTGATAACTTTTTGAGCATAGTTCCAAACTACTCTCCAAAATGGTTGGATTCGTTCACAACTCCACCAACAATGAATCAATGTCCCAGTTTTCCCACATCCCCTCCAACAATCATCATTATTTTTTCCTGTCAGCTTAGCCAATCTGACAGGTGTGTAGTGGTATCTTAGAGTTGTCTTAATTTGCATTTCTCTGATTAATAATGACTTGGAGCATCTTTTCATATGACTAGAAATAGTTTCAATTTCTTCATCTGAGAATTGTCTGTTCATATCCTTTGACCATTTTTCAATTGGAGAATGGCTTGATTTTTATAAATTAGAGTTAATTCTCTATATATTTTGGAAATGAGGCCTTTATCAGAACCTTTGACTGTAAAATATTTTCCCAGTTTATTGCTTCCCTTCTAATCTTGTCTGCATTAGTTTTGTTTGTACAAAAACTTTTCAGTTTGGTATAATCGAAATTTTCTATTTTGTGATCAGTAATGATCTCTAGTTCTGCTTTGGTCATAAAACCTTCCCCTTCCACAGGTCTGAGAGGTAAACTATCCTATGTTCCTCTAATTTATTAATAATTTCATTCTTTATGCCTAGGTCATGAACCCATTTTGACCTTATCTTGGTGTACGGCGTTAAGTATGGATCAATGCCTAGTTTCTGCCATATTAGTTTCCAATTTTCCCAGCAATTTTATCAAACAGTAAGTTCTTATCCCAAAAGCTGGGATCTTTGGGTTTATCAAAGACTAGGTTGCTATATTTGTTGACTGTTTTATCCCTTGAACCTAATCTATTCCACTGATCAACTAATCTATTCCTTAGCCAATACCAAATAGTTTTGGTAACTGCTGCTCATATAGTATAGTTTTAGATCTGGTACAGCTAAGCCACCATCATTTGATTTTTTTCATTAATTCCCTTGAAATTCTTGACCTTTTGTTTTTCCATATGAACTTTGTTGTTATTTTTCTAGGTCATTAAAATAGTTTTTGGGAGTCTGATTGGTATAGCGCTAAATAAATAGATTAGTTTAGGTAATATTGTCATCTTTATTATATTTGCTCGCCCTATCCAAGAGCATTTAATATTTTTCCAATTGGTTAGATCAGACTTAATTTGTGTTAAAAGTGGTCTGTAATTTTGCTCATAAAGTTTCTGATTTTCCCTTGGCAGATAGATTCCTAAATATTTTATATTATCAGTAGTTACTTTAAATGGAATTTCTCTTTGTAACTCTGACTGTTGGATTTTGTTAGTGATATATAAGAATGCTGATGACTTATGTGGGTTTATTTTATAACCAGCAACTTTGCTAAAGTTGTGGATTATTTCTAATAACTTTTTAGCAGAATCTCTGAGGTTCTCTAAGTATACCATCATGTCATCGGCAAAGAGTGTGTATCACTCTTCTTTTAAAGAGTTTCTTGTAAACAACAAATTGTAAGATTCTGGCTTTTAATACAGTGTGCTATCCCCTTCTATTTTATGGGAGAGTTCATCCCATTCACATTCACAGATAAAGTTACTAACTGTATTTCTTGTTTACCCCTATTTATATTTTTCTGTTCCTCTCTTTATAAAAGGGATATATGGTCAGAGTTCTTTTTGCTTTTTTGCTTATTTGTTTTTAAAAATTGAAATCAGTTATTAAGGCAAAAGGGTGACAGCTGCTTTAGTTTTCCCTGGAGAGGTATGCTGACTGACTTCTGGTGTTGGGTAAACATAGTCAGGTCCCATTTTTCTAGGGTTCTAAGGCTCAGAGGCTCACAATTTACCTTTTGTATTTGCTTTGGGTGTCTCAGAGCAAATATGCTGAACTACTGGTTTGTAACCAGGAGAGAATAGCCTAAGAGCCTTGCAGTAGATTTCCTGGTGCAGGCACTCCATCACAGCTTGGGTCCCTGCTCTGAGATTTTGCCCAAGACTTCCTGTGCTGTGGTATGAACTCAGCAGTTTCTCCCCCTGTCTGATTGAAACAGACTTTTTTTCTGAAGTTTTTCCAAAGTAACTTCTTCTGGAAATTTGTTGTACTCCAAATATTTGTGGGTTCTGTCACTCCAAAACCAATTTAGAGGCTTAATCTGCTGTTGACTTGAGGGAAGTTTGGAGGAGATCAGATAGAGCCATGTCTGCTCTCTGCCATCTTGGCTCCACCCTCCCACCACCCTGCTCCATTTTGTTTTCTGGACAAAGATATTGGAGTGGTGCCATTTCTTTCTCCTTTTCTTCCACTCATTGTAGAGATAAGGAAACTGAGGCTCAAGGTCACACAGATAGTTAGCATCTGAGGTTTGATTTGAGCTCGGTCTTCCTGACTGTAGGCCTGACACTTTAATTACTAAATCATTTATTAAGGGAATAATAGCCTCTACATTTTGGGGTTGTTGTGAGGTTTAAATGAGATAATTGTAGAAAGCACTTTGCAGATCTTAAAAGGCTGTAGAAATGCTTTTACTAATACTGCTGCTACTGCTCTCCTGCCCTGATCAACTACCTCATAGACTAGTCATGAAAATCAAATTAAATGATTTGTAAGATCCTTTTAAAATCTTCAAGACCTACATAAATGTCTACTGTTAGACCTTTTCATGGGCTTCAATTTCTTCATCTATAAAACAATAGGATTGTATTAACAACCCTTTCAGTCCCTCCCTGTTTTAATTTCTATAGTTCTATGATCTCGGCAACTCTCTTCACTTCTTCCAATTTTTTAATGTCATTCCTAAACTAAGGTATAAACAATTACAATAAGGCATGAAGAAAACTTCTAAAATCTGAGCCTTTCAGAGTTCAATGGAACTCTTATCTCCTTAATATCCTTTAATGCAGTTTAGTATAGCTCTGAGCATTCAGGATCCCAAAACATACTGTTGACCAATATTAAACATTTCACTCAATTTGTCAGGTCTTTTCCAGGTGACATAGTCAACTCTTCCTCATTTTGTATGTACAATGTAGATTATTTAACCTAAATATATCTTTATCTCTATTAAATTCAATTTAATTAGATTTTAACACTTTGGATTAGGGAATCATGGTCTGAGTTCTAACTGTGCTATCCTGTGTGTGGCCATTCCCTTCTAATTCATATCATCTGATAGCCCTGCCATCTAAGTCTTTATCAAAGACTGTGATGGAAATGTGGGCAGCCATTCAGATTTCTCTCCAAAGTGGCACTGACCCGCTAATAATACCTATAAATAACTGCTCTTTGAGTTTGATCATTCAACATATTCCCAAATCACTTAAATGTTTTACACTCTAATCCATATCACTTCATGTTGTTCCTCCCATCCCCAAAGCAACAGCTTAAAAGATTTTTCCCCCAAATATGTTACTGAAGCCTGAGGAAATGATATTTATATATTAGAATAAACTTCTAAATCAAGATGACATAGTCACTGAAACAAAATCTGTCTCTTTAAAATATTATTCTTCATAAAGATAAAATAAAGTAGTCATTTTCATATATGTAGTAGAACAGAAAAAATAATTATATATGAAACTGTATATACTTTATTATATACAGCTTGGGTTTCTTTATAAGTTCAACTTGAATCTTTCAAAGCTGTCTTCCTTGTCTGTGCTTCTTTCTGACCTTCCTTCTGTTTCCTTTTATGAATTTTTAGAAAAGTTACCTTAATGATCAATCACCTTTCCTTTATTTTTCCTTGAGAGCTTAATGTATGCTTACTGAAACACTGCTGACTTTTGGGGAGCAACATTTACTTTAATACATGTCTTTTATTAATGATATATTATAATTAGCATATCCTTATTAATAGTAATGCATATCATATTGTTTTAAGATTTGAAAAGTGCTTTACAAACATTATTTCATTAATTCACATAACTCTGCGAAGTAGGTATTACAGGTATTATCTTATTTTTTTGACAAATGAAACAAACTGAATTTCAGGACATGCAATTTGCTCAGGGATATATATCAATGAAAGACAGACTCTTCTCCTCATGCACATCTTAACCTCACTACTTCTAAAAGAGAAAAAAAAAAAACCTCATAATTTCTTTCATACAAATTGAGACTTCTTTCTACTATGAAATTATCTTTGTAGAGGAATCAATACAATCCCTAATTGTTCCCCTCTCCATTGAGTCCCCTTTCAAATTAAAGGATAATTTGTTTCTCTCGGAACATCCCTTTCCCCAGACTTAGATGGATTTTGTATTTCCCTGAAACAACTACATTACTTAGTAGATAAGCACTAGTGAGTTTTCAGATGTCCTCAAAGTGTGAAGAGTACAATAGAAAATCAATTAGTGTGAAAGCATTGATTTTTATAATATAAGTGACTTGCCCAATGTTAAATTGCTGCTGTCAAAAGAATTTGGAAGACACTTCTTCCTGATTCCTCTTACTATTTGCTTCAGCTAAAAGCAAACTTGAAGTCTCTCCCCAAATTTTGACATCGCTCTTGGGAAAAGTTTCCTGACAAAATGTAGAAAATCCTGTCTGTCCATGATCATGATTGAAACTTCCCTTTAGAAAAGAAAATCATCCCTCATTCCTCTCTTCCCAAAATCATCAATGGCTCAGCTGAGATCTCCATGTCTTTTACAGTAATAGCTGCACAATTACAAAATACATACTTTATGATTTTTTTTGCCATCAAAATAAGTTTGAGCTCCATATGAACTTTTTCCCACATTAAATATGTCTGTAGGGTCTCTCTTAGGTATTAAATATGTCAAGCATAGGAAGCTGGGATTTCTTATGGAAGGCTTTCTCACACATGTCACATTTGTAGACTCTCTAAGATAGAATTTTTCATGTGAGGTAAATCATACTATTTCTTCATCAGAAAAGTCAAAGACCCCAAAAAACACCTTGTAAGTATAACATTTATAAAGATTTTAAGTAGGCCTCAGGTTTTGTTCAATGTTGAAGAAGCCATACTGAAGAGAAATAATGAAGGTAATGAGCAAAAGAGAATTTTCATTTTTTTTTTCCTTAAATGTCAAATCCATGATGAAAATTTTCATTTTCATAGGGTTTCTCCCCTGTGTGTATTTTCCACTGTAAGCTAAAGACCAAGGCTCAAATTTGGAACTATGCTCAAAAGGTTTCAAACTGGGCATACCCTTTGATCCAGGAGGGTCTCTACTTGGGCTTATATCCCAAAGAGATCTTAAAGGAGGGAAAGGGACTCACATGTTCAAAAATGTTTGTGGCAGCCCTTTTTGTAGTGGGAAGAAACTGGAAACTGAGTGGATGCCCATCAGTTGGAGAATGGCTGAATAAGTGATTGTAAATGAATGTAATAGAATATTATTGTTCTATAAGAAAAAATCAGCAGGGTGATTTTAGAGAGGCCTGGAGAGACTTACATGAACTGATGCTGAGTGAAATGAGCAGAACCAAGATTTCATTATACATGGCAATAAGAAGACTATATAACAATCAATTCTGATGGATGTGGATCTTCTCAATAATGAGATAATTCAGACCAGTTCCAATGATCTTGTGATGAAGAGAACCATCTGCACCCAGAAAGAGGACTGTGGGAACTGAGTGTGGATCACATCACAGCATTCTCACTTCTTTTGTTGTTTGAATTTTATTTTTTTTCTAATTTTTTTCCTTTTTGATTTGATTCTTTTTGTGCAGCAAGATAATTGTATAAATACATATGCCTATATTGGATTTACATATATTTTTACTATGTTTAACATATATTGGATTGCTTGCCATCTAGAAGAGTGGGTGGGGGAAGGGGGGACATTGGAACACAAGGTTTTGCAGGGGTCAATAGTGAAAAATTATCCTTGCATATGGTGGAAAATAAAAAGCTTCAATAAAAAAGACCAAGGCTCAGCTGAAGGACTATCCACATTTATTACATTTATAACATTTTTCTCAATTATGACTTTGTTGATAATGGATGTCTGGTATTCCTATCAAAAGTTTTGCCACCCTGTTGGTCTTTAAAGAGTTTCTCCCCACTCTGAATCTGGTGATCTGATCTGAATCTGGTGATCAATTAGTCTGTCTTTTCTGCAGAAGACTTTGTCACATTCTTGACATTTATGTTTCATCCCATTGTGACTTCTCTGATGTTGAGTAAACTTTGACTTCCACCTGAAGGCTCTCCCACTGACTCTATGGTCATAAGGCTATTTTCAGTGTGAAATTTCTAATATTTAATAAATAATAACTTTTGAGAAAAGATGTTCCCACATTGATTATATTCATAGTAATTCTTTGTCATGTAATTTTTTTCTGATGAACTTTAAAGTTATAAGTCCTTTCATGTACCCAAAGATATGGCTTACAACTGAAGGCTTTCTCACATTGACTGCACAATGAGGGTTCTACTCGTGAATTCTCTGATGATCAAAATGAATTCTCTTTGGAATGAAAGCTTTGCCACATTCATGAATGCATAAGATTTCTTTTCAGTGTGGATTTCCTGGTGACAAATATTAAATCTGTCATGAAAAATTCTGCTTTGTTCCTTACCTTTATTTTACTTCTCCTCAGCATGAGCTGAACAATATTAAACAAATTCTGACCTCCACCTAAAGACTTTTCCATGAATGTTACATTTATAAAGTTTGTTTTGGTATCAATTCTCTGAGGAAAAAAAAGATAATGACTTATGATTAAAGGCTTTATTTGCCATTTCCTACTATGGCCTATTTTACAGATATGGAAACTGAGGCAAACAGAATTAAGTGATTTGCCCTGGGTCAGTCAACTAGTAAATGTCCAAACTAGATTTGAACTCAGATCCTCCTAATTCCAGCCAAGTACATTATTTATTGGGCATCTAGCTGCCCATTTTATTATATAATTGTGTTAACATTTATGCTTCAAGTATGTTTCTTATAAGCAACATACTGGAATCTGCTTCCTAATTGCCTGGCATGCTTTTCATTTTAGGAAAGAGTTTATTTTATTCAAACTCATTATTATGACCATTAATTCTGTATTCCTCTTATTCCTATTTTTAAAAATGTTTCTTCTCTTTGCTTGATCATCTCTTTTTACAAGGAAGAGAGTAGCAGGAAGAAAATAATATGTTCATCATTTGTGCTATATGCTTGATGCAGTCTCTTTCAGCTTCCCTCTCCCCCTCTATTCCCTTTACCCAGATTCATATCTCATATTCTTTCTCTTTCTGCCTTTCCTTTTAAATTGCTCTTCACAGTCTATCTTATTAGGTTGGAATTTATTTGTTCATAATTAATACTTCCCTGAATCTACCGCCTTGCAAGAGAAGGGCTCTGTCATATGTTTAGCTTGATTAGTCTGTGGTCTATCTTTTGTTTATTCTGATGCAAAATTCATATGGTATAGCATTATACCCATTTGCAACCTAGTTATTTCATTTAAATTGTGTTCAGAAATGGCATAATAATAACAATAATAATATCAATAATAACAATTAGGATGATTCATACAGCATGAAAGAGAGATTGTAATGGATGATAATGAAACTTTACATAAAAAAATTCACTTTGCTTAAAGGGAAGGAAACATATGCCTTAATTTTAACCATTTATTATAAAACATGACCATTTAATTGGATCTATATTTTGCTTTTTAAAAATATAGTCTTCATTCTTTCCATGTGTTATTACAAATAGTTTTCCAAAATAGTCATATCAACTTAAATTTTAACTACATATGGATTTTTGAATATTTGTCACTTCCTCACCAAAAAGTCAGGTGACAATGTGATATGCATATTATATATATTAAAAATTAATAAATGTGAGTTATTTATAATGACTGATTTTTTTTCTTCACTGAAAAATAATATGACGAATGACTCAGAATTACATCATCAGACAGTGAGAATTAGAAGATATTATCAATGTCCTTTCAAGAACATGGTGTCCAGATTAAAATATGACTCATCCTGGTATCAAAGCGACCTTAGGCTCTTCAAGGCCTCTAAAAATCAAACTCTGGCAGTCTGTAAGAAGCTGGAAAGGTTTTGAGTCCATTACTTGAGAAGAGTTGTATATTGGTGGCTGAGGCAAGCTTAACTAAGGATGGGTAATTTGGTTATCTAGAGATTTCTTCTTGTAACTCTTAATCTGAGACTTCTCTTCTAAGGTGAAGATCTACTAATGGAGAAATATTTTAGATACAAGATGAAATTCTAAATTTTTGAAGTATGTATATGGCAAAGAACTATATGTTTTTCTTGAAATTCTGTGTTTTTTATTTTAAAACAATATTCTAAAAAGGGATATATATGCTTTACCAGACTTTTGCTAAATGTGTCCTTGATGCAAAAAGATTAAGAATAACTGATTTGGTATATCTTTAACTGTAGTTTTTTTTAATTTTGACATTATTTCAGAGGTCATAAGTTCTTGAAATTATTTAGTTCAGTTCCCTCATTTGATACACAGAAAATAAGACACAGAAGCAAATAATGACTAGTATAAAATAACCCATTAATTAATAAATCATCACTCCTTTATCTAGTACCCTACTATGTGCCAGGCACTAGGAACAGAAAGATTAAAATGAGAATCCCAGACCTCAAGGAGGTATTTTCTATAGATGTAGTTATAGGAACACAAATGTAGATTTGTAATTTAATTTATGTAAGGAACTCTAGATAGAAAGAGTTTCTTTCATAGCAGATCTACTTATTCTCTTTAATTATAAGTTTGGTGAGTTGCATAGGATCACACAGTTAGAGTGGGTTAAAAGATGAAATCTGAACCCAGATCATCCTGGTTTCAAAGCTAAATCTCTACGCTCTGAAGCTGGTTGCCTCTCATACACACACACACACACACACACACACACACACACACACACATGTGCACCTACACACACATACACAAGTCTATTAAATATATGCAAAGTAAGTAATAGGTAATTTGGACTAAGGGCTGCAGGATCAAGAAAAATCTCATGGAGGAAGTAATGGACAAGCTTTGTTTTGAACAAAATAAGGAATTCTAAGATGTCAAATCAAATGTATTGATTTCATGGAAATAGAGATGGAACATTGAGTGTAAAAGGAAGATCAATATAATGAATTCTGTACAACCAAAGAGTGTGTGGAGGGAAATAATGTGTATTGAGGTTCAAAAGCTAAAATGAAGTCTATTTACAAATGGTATTACATGCTAAACCGTTCGTGTTTGATCCCAGAGGCAGAAGGGAGAATTTGTGAAGAAGACAGAGCAGAGATCAGACTTGTGTTTTGGGAATATCATGTATTAGTATGAGACGTGACTCCTTGCTCTTATCCCCCAGGTCCAGTAAGTTGCTAAGTCTTGCATGTGTCTTTTTCTCTCCCTCTACACAGTCCCTCCATCATTTGAGGCAGTCATCACCTCTCACCTAGACTCTTGAAATGTCCTCTTAATTGATCTCCTTGCTTCAAATCTCCCTCTAATCCCATCCATCCTTTGCACAGCTGCCAAAGTGATTTACTTCAAGCGTAGATCTGTTACTCTAATTTTAACATATAAATCACTGTAGTTGACATTTAAGACCCTTTCAAATATGACTTCCACTATTTATCCAGGCACATTATTTTCCTTCATGGATTGTAGCCAGATTAAAGTGGTCTTCTTCCTATTCCTCATAAAAGGTACCACATCTTCTATCTTTCAGAAAATGTCTTTGCATTTTCTTTGCACTATCCCTAAAATTTACTTCCATCTCTGCTATTCTGCTCAAATCCCTAATTTTCTTCGAATATCAGTGCAAATGCTACCTTCTTACATGAATACCTGCTGCTACCATGAGAGGAGTGACTTTATTTCCTCCTTTTTCCTTTCATCCTCCTTCAATTATTCACAAATAGCTTAGATATGATGGGAAGCATGAATTTCATTCCTTCCCATGAGATACAGAAAGTCCTTACCATCAATCCTGCCACTGCTTCCTAATGTCCACCAGACATTACCATTCACATTGCCTTTACACTATTCAGGTCCATAGTACTGTCATTACCTTCTGATTTCTGACTAGCCTTCTGCCAATCACTACACCATATTGGGGCTTCTGAGGGTTTCCATTCATCCTATGTGGACTTTTTTTTAAATTAAAGTTTTTTATATGCAAGACATATGCATGGGTAATTTTGAACCATTGAACCTTGCAAAACCTTCTGTTCCAAATTTCCCTCTCTTTCCCCCCATTCCCTTCCCTAGATGCCAAGTAGTCCAATACATGTTAAATATGTTAAAATATATGCTAAATCCAATATATATATATACATATTTATACAGTTATCTTGCTGCACAAAAAAAAATCAGATTAAGAAGGAAAAAAAAAGACCTGAGAAAGAAAACAAAATGCAAGCAAACATCAACATAAAGACGGAAAATGCTATGTTGTGGTGGACTTATTTTTTTAAACTCTTAGAACATAATTTCCTTGAGAGCAGGGACTATCTCACTTTTTCTATTTGTATCCCTAGCACATAACACAGGGATTAAGGATTAATTAACTATATAAATTTTTAACCAATGCTTTTTATTTATTTATTGTCCCCAGATATCTTCTCAATTTTATATCTAATATATCTATCTATCCATCTAACAATAACTATCTATCTGATGGATTAGAATAGATCACACCTACTCACAACAATTGTCATCACCTCTTACTTGGATTATCAATCAATCATTCAACCCACAAATATTTATTAAAAGTCTATTATAAAATGTATAAACAATGTAAGTATGTAGAAAAATATGCATGTATATATATATATATATATATATCCCCAGTGCATGACATATAGCAGACACTTAATAAAGGATTGTTGATTAACAAATTCATTGACAGATCTTACACTAATCATTTCTATATGGACCTTGTTTTCTTCATATCAAATGAGAAAATTGAATTAATGAGATCAAGAATTTATTTGAGCTCTTAAATACCATATGCTTGCACCTATCTCAACAAATATTTATTAAAAGCTTCCTACATGATAGTTACTTTACTATATGTGTAATATTAATTACTATGTAATTGTAATAATTTATACAAATTATATTATATATTATTTATTTATTATGTTTATATATGATACAATATTTATTATATTTATATACTATATGTAGTATACATTATAATTATATATAATAAAATAATTATATAATTTCTATATGTATAATATATCTATGTGCACTAATATAATATATAATAAAGTAATTGTCACATAGTAGGCTTTTAATAAATATTTGTTGATTAAATGATTGATTGATAATCCAAATGAGAGGTGATAAGGGCCTGAATTTAGATGGTGGTCATTATGAGTGAAGTGTGAAGATCTCACACTTTAAACCAAAGAATTGAGCAGAAATGAATGAATCTTAGTTGTCCATCTTCCTACACTATTTTCACTTGGGAACCAAAGAGAGGAAAGGGTAATGATCTCATTTCCCTCTTGGTTGTGTCCTATGGGGAGAACCCCTGGCATCTCAGTCCTAATAGCCACAGCCACATATTGAAATTTCTTTCTCTTATGCATCCAGGCAGTTCCAAGTCTAGGTGAAACTTAAGGTAAGTCTGATTCTTCCTCCTTTGGTGGGATAATTAGAATGAAAATATTTCTTTTCAAGCAGTGTAGTGCAGAGAAAGATTACTAAAACTAGACTTGAGAAACTTGGATTCACATCATGGATCTGACATGGTTACATGGCCAAGTGTCTTTCTACTTAAACTCCAAGTGTCTTTCTTTCTACTTAAACAAATCAGAAATAATAATTACTATACTACCTGGTTCATGGACTTGTGAGGAGACCCCTACCTTTTAAATTTTGAGTATTAAGTGGGTATGGGGAGTATATGAGTTACTATTCAGGAAGACAGGAAAATGAAATAGACTGATTGTCATTTTGCACATAAGGATACTTAACTGTCTCCTACCTCACTATTAGACTTGGAAAAGTTTAGACCAATTTGTCCATTGGAAAGCTATATCTTGCGGTCAACTGAGTATGAATGGGATTTCAGGAGTAAGTCCTGAATCCTTAGTGTTTGTCAGACCTTGGGAAAAATCATCTGATTTCTTCTGAACCTCAGTTTCTTATTTGTCAAATGGGAATAAATCCATCTCACCTTACTCTTTTGAGGCAAAACTTGGTAAAACTTTAAAAGCCTTAGAAATGTTACATATTTTAATATTTTCTCATTGGTTGGGTAGTGGAAATGGCACATGCCATTATCATTTGAGAGATGGATTCAAAATGATAGATGAAGGGATGGATGGGTAGGCAGATAGATGGATAAATAGATAGATGAATAACTGACAAGTGCATGTATGAATAGATAGATGGATAAAGAAAGATAGATCAGTAGAACATTTACTGTATTAAGGATTTAGAATGTTTTGGATCCTATGCTAAGTGTTGGGGATGTGTATAAAAAAGGAAACTAAACATTTCTTGTGAGGTGATGGGAAAGGGAAGAACAATTAATACTTACATAGAATTTTAAGGTTTGCAAAGAGTTTTACATGTTTTATCTTATTTGATCCTCACAACAACCTTGTAAGGTATGTACTTTCTCTTCATTTTACAAATCAGGAAATCAAGAGTAGGAGTGACTTGTGGGTCCCATAGGTAGTAAGTGTCTAAGGTATGATTTGAACTCAGATCTTGCTAATTCTAAGTCCCATACTCTAACCACTGCTCCACCAAATGGCAACCTGCATTGAGAGTAAGGAGATGGATGATGGGGAGAAAGCTAGAAGTGGGATGGAGTACTGGTTCCTAGTCAGGGAAGACAAAAGACTTCCCTTTCACAGTTGGGGGAAGCCAGGAGCAGAGCAATCACATTCATAGGGATAGACATGGCATTGTTATTCATTTAGCCAACTGTTGTTCCATGGTCAAAACTCAGTGCCTGTAGATAAGGGTTATGCTTTCTCTCTTCATTAGCTCTGCCATTCACCAAGTGCCTTACTAACTGTTTTTGGTCACGAGTGGTAAGTGTGTAGAAAGGGTGTGGTGAGTGTGTACAAAAGGAATGGTGAGCATGTAAGGAAGAGTGTGCTGAATATGTAAGAAAGTGTGTGGCTTAGAGCAATGGCACATATTTGGCAAAAATTAAAAAAAAAGAGAGAGAGAGAAGTCTTGGGAGACCATGATCACTGTTTCTGGAATCTGGTAAGTTGGTCAACACTTAGAAGATGGATTAGGTTCATTCTGCATGGCCTCTAGGGGGGGTGGAGGGGGGAGAAATAATAAGGATGGTAGCAGCGGATTACATGCAAAGAGCCACAGAGCTAGAGGCAGATACTGGGTGGTCAAAAATTAGTTGTGCTTTCTCTGACATCTCTAATGATTCTTTATCCTTATTAATGGACTAGAAGAGAAAGTTTTTAGCATGCTTTCCTGATTTATATTATACAGTCCTATATGATAAAGAAGCATATTTTCATTTTGTGTAAGGGAAAGATTCCTAACAATGAGAATTTTCCATCAATGGAAAGAATTCCACAGGGAGTGAGTTCCATGTTATTGAAAATATTCAAGCAGAAAGGAATGAAGCATGTATTTATTAAATGACTATGAGGCAGCTAGGTGGTATGGTAGATAGAGCATTGGTACTGAAATCAGAAAGCTCTTAATTCAAATTTGGCCTCTGACACTTACTGGCTCTATGACACTGGGCAAGTCATTTATTGTTTGCCTCAGTTTCTTCATCTGTAAAATGAGTTGGAGAAGGACATGGAAAGTCACTCTAATATCTTTGCCAAGAAAACCCCAAATGAGATTATAAAGATTTGAACAGAAAGAAAATAATTCAATGGCAAATGTTCCAGACATTGTGCTAAATACTTTACAAGTATTATCATCTCATTTGATCATCACATCAAATATAAGGCAGGTATAATTATAATTCCTATTTTACTGTTGAGGAAACTGAGGCAGACAAAAGTTAAATAGGAAGCAGTACAGACAGGCAAGCATGAAAGAAGGCAAGAAAGAAAGAAGGCATTTAGGCATTTATTAAGCACCTACTATATTCTGGGCACCGTGCTAAATGCTTTGAAAATATATTACTTAGCAACAGTAATAGCTAACATTTATATAGCTACCACAATGTGTTAAACATTGTGATTAAGAACTTTACAATTATTATCTCATTTGATTTTCACAGCAACACTGGTAAGAAGAAGCTGTTATTATTCCCATTTTTATAGTTGAGGAAAGACAAGTTAAATGATGTGCCTCAGATCATACAGCTAGCAAATGTCTAAGGTTGGGTTTGAATTAAGGTATTCTTGACTCCCTGTCAATTCTTTTATGTTAATTGATTATTATTAACATTCCCACTTTAGAATTGAGGAAACTGAGGCAGACAAAGTTGAAATGATTTTCTCAGGGTCACATAGCTGGTCATGGTCTGAGATAGATTTGAACTCAGATCTTTCTTCCTAATCTAGTTTTCTAGGTTATTGCACCCTCAGTCATCCCCTAATGGATGACAATAGAGAGGACTCTTGCTTCAAGGTAGAAGTTGAATTAGATGACCTCTAAGCACCCCTTCAGGTTCCATGATTTATGAGATTTTTCAGAAACTGTGTATTGTTCCTCTGTGATCCCTGGGGAAGCTGAGACAGACTGCACAAGACTCAGAGCTGCTAGATGAACCTTCATCTGCTTCCATCTTCCCTGTTTACATTTCATCATATGCTGTAAAAAAAAAAAACATTCCTTTGTACTTAGCTAAGAATCTTGTGACACGATCGATATGTCAATGATGTTGAATTTACATCAGTGAAGAAAGGAGTGATACTGAAGAAATCAGAGCTCTTGGGGAATCAAAGTATGATGAGATTAGAAAATTCTCATAGTGAAACGCCATGAAATAATCCAGAGGTAGAGATACATAGAACATGGGCAAGAGAGAACTTTTAGATGTTGGGATCAAGAAGATCACTGGGAATGGGGGAAAGTCATGAAAAATATTAATAATTTCATGCTGTTCCACAAGGGTATCTTGAGATATTTTGTGTGTAAGGCACTATGCTTGCGACTGGAATTACAAAAAATGGCCATGAAATAATAATCCCCTCGAAAAGCTTATATTCTATTGGGATTGGGGATATGGTATACTGTTGTTACTGTCCAGTCATGTCCGATTCTTCTTAACTCCATGTGGATTTTTCTTGGCAAAAGTACTGGAGCAGTTTTTCATTTTCTTTACCAGTTCATTTTACAAACGAGGAAAGTAAGGCAAACAGAGTGAAGTGACTTGCCCAAGGTATATAACTACTAAGTACCTCAGGTCAGTTTTGACTCCATTTTGCCAATTAGTTGCCTCTATATATTGAATGATTTCTGAGAAGGATATATAGTAAATAGTATCATTAGCTGACATTTGTACAGGTCTCTAAGATTTGCAAAGTACTTTAAATTCAACATGTCAAACAAAAACCCAACATGTCATTTGATCTTTTTGATAACCCTGTGAGGTAAGTCAGAGAATTGGCTCATAGAAATAGGATCAGAAGGAATCCTAGAGATCATTAAATTCAATCCCCTCATTTTAAAAAAGAGTAAACTGAGGTTCAGGGAGGTTAAATGACTGGTTTAGAGTTAGCCTGTGTGTGATGTGGGATTTGAACCCAGCATTGACTTCCTGACCCCATTGCTTGATTCTCCCTACCATACTGCCCATTTTACAAATAAGGAAACTGAGTCTTGGGAATGTTATATAATTTTTCCATGATCGTCCATATAACAACTCTCAGAAGCAGGGTTGAAATGCTTTTTCTGCTTTGGATTTTGTCAATATTGAGGGACAAATATCTGATTCTTTCTTTCTGCTGTTTTTTTTAATGTGCAAGTGCACATCACATGCATGCATGCATATGTGCATATATGTATGTATTTTTTTGCTTGTGGGCTCCTTTTGTATTTTTGAGCTCATTATTTCCCTTTCAGGTGGTGACTCCTCAAACATGTCTGGACTCTGGGCATCAGTGCATATCAAGGACCCCACTGAGAGTATGACTGGGAGGAACCAGACGTCTGTCATTGAGTTTGTCCTTCTAGGTTTTTCCCATGTTCCCAGGTTGGAACCACTTCTCTTTGTGCTGTTTCTAGGGATGTTTCTAATCACGATGCTGGGAAATGGCCTCATTGTACTCTTGACTGTGGTTGACGCTGCCCTCCACACACCCATGTATTTTTTCCTCCGCAGCCTGGCCCTGGTGGAGATCTGCTTCTCATTGGACATTGTGCCCAGAATGCTAGAAAGCCTAGTGGCTGGAAGGGACATCTCTTTTTTGGGCTGTGCCCTCCAGCTCTTTCTCATTCTGTCCTGTGTCACATCAGAGTGCTTCCTCCTGACAGTGATGGCCTATGACCGTTATGTGGCCATCTGTCACCCCTTGCACTATGGGATGCTCATGAACCAGAGACTTTGTCTTCTTCTGGCAGTAGCATGCTGGGTGGCAGGCATCCCGGTCTCTCTGCTGTTCACTGTTTGGCTCTTCCGCTTCCCATTTTGTGGACCCCGAGGAGTTCGCCACTTCCTCTGTGACGTAGCACCACTCCTGAGGCTGGTGTGTGCTGACACATCTGTCTTTGAGGCTTACATCCGGGTAGCTACAGTGCTTGTGCTCATGGTCCCCTTCTTTCTCATCACTGTATCCTATGGTCGTGTGCTGGTTGCTGTTGTGCGAATGCCCTCAGCCACTGGACGCCAGAAGGCCCTCTCCACCTGCGCCTCCCATTTTGTGGTTGTGACCCTATTTTACGGCACAGCTTGTGTCATCCACCTCCAGCCCAAGTCCAGCTACTCTCCTGAGAGCAAGCAAGTTGTGTCCTTGTCCTATACACTCGTCACTCCCATGCTCAACCCCATCATTTACAGTCTGCGGAACAAAGAGGTAAAAGCTGCCCTATGGAGGGTGTTGGATAGGAAAAAAGGGCTGCCCAGATGACTTGAAATCCCTATCTGTTACTGATTATAAGTAAGATGAAGGGAAGTGGAACTACCAATAATCAACATCAAAGACCATTGGCAATGGGATTTCTTTCCAGGATCATCATTGAATCAGAGACTTCTAAAGCAAAATGGAACAAGGAGAATCTAGTCCAACTCCAGCCTAAAATAAGAATAGGTCACATATTTTCCAGTGGAAGATTTCTTGTGATTTGGAGCTCATTATTCCTTGAATACAATATTAGACCTAATCCTAGTATCAGAGACCTTCCCAACATGAAGGGTCCAGGGTCATCTTGAAAGATATTTCATTTCAAACCTAGAAAGTTTGGAGAACTCATTATTTGAAACTTCCCATCAAAGTAATTTCTAGTGGAAGTATAATTGCCAACTATGGAGAATGTGCTTGTGCAGATGTCCATTAACCTTGAAAGCACACAGGCCACAAAAATTAGCACAGGCAACTTTTATTGAAAAGTTAATACTGATACCAGTTCTGGAGTCAGGAGGATCTCAGTTCAAATTTAGTCTCAGGCACTTGAAGCTTACTAGCTGAGTGACTCTTAACAAGTCACTTATTCCCAATTTCCTCATCCCCCCAAAAAAGAAAGGTTGATGAACAAAAATTCACATCACATCTTCCATATGAGCATTCCTTCTACTGAAACATTTTATGTAGTCATATTGGCCCAGTTGCTTTCTTTCCTTCTCAGATTTTTCTCCTACACATATTGCTTCACATAATTGCCCACTAAGCAAGATTCCCACTACTCTCAAAAAAGACCCATCTACTAACATTAAGTTCTATTGGAATCTTTACAAATTGTTAAGTCATTAGAGTTGATAGAAACAATAATTATGTAATTTAACATGGTTCAGTATGATTGATCTGGTCCTACAAGGAAATGTTATGGGCCAGAAGAAACAAGGTACTAAGTGGAACCGAGAACAATACTTGTGTTCACACCTTTCCCATTCTGGAAAATCTTGAAGACTTTGTCTTGTAAATGTCACCAAACCAGTAGGTTTTTTAACTCGGTTACATGTAACTTATGAAGGTACCATAGAAGGAAATGGACAAGGCATGCTCCAGGTAGATTTTGCTAATCGCTTTGTTGGAGGGGGTGTAACCAGTGCAGGACTGGTACAGGAAGAAATCAGATTTTTAATCAACCCTGAATTGATTGTATCACAACTCATCACTGAGGTACTGGATCACAATGAATGTTTTATCATCAAAGATTGTTTGAAGGAAGATCAACGAGGAAGCCTGAGAAGTTTAAAACTCTCTTCTGCTATTTTAGAAAAGTCACAAGGAAAAACCTACTGGCTTGGTGACATTTACAAGACAAAATCTTCAAGATTTTCCAGAATGGGAAACGTGAACATAAGCATTGTTTCTTGGTTCCACTTAGTACCTTGTTTCTTCTGGTCCATAACATCTCCTTGTAGGATCAGATCAATCATACTGACCCATGCTGAATTAGATAATTATTGTCTATCAACTCTAATGACTTAATAGTTTGTAAAGATTCCAACAAAGTTCAGATATAATAGTCAAAAAATTTAATATTGTTTCTCTCTCAAGCTCCCAGGAGATCTGTGCTCCATGCCTCATTTAATTTTGAATCGACAAAACACTTATTAATTATCTCTCAGATTCCAAGGACTTTCTGAAGCATATAGTTGCCATATTTTTAATAAAAATAGAATGTATTCAGTTACATATAAAGAGGGAATGAGTAAGGGAAACTGGGTGTTCTCTTTCTCCAGAACTGGGATGGAAGAGAGAAGAAAGAATATTCTTGGTATTGGATACACATGAAATTCTAGAATTTCAAAATTTGAAATGAATGCAACAACCATTGAACTACATAAATTTTAAGCTGTCACACACTGTTTTAACAATCTGGTGAATTCTATGGACTCTTTCCTTAAAATAACTTTATTGAGATGAGCAGGCTGATTTCAGAAAAGCCTGGAAAGATTTATATGAACTGATGCTAAGGGAAATGAGCAGAACCATTGTATACATTAACAACAAGATTATGTGACGTTCAACTATGATGGACTTACTCTTTTCAACAACAAAGTGATACAAAACAATTCCAATAGACTTGTGAGGGAAAACATGATCCACATTCAGAGAAAGAACTATGGTGACTGGATTTGGATCAAAATATAGTATTTTCACCTTTTTTGTTGTTTGCTTGTTTTTTTTTCCTTTCTCGTATTTTCCCTTGTGATCTGCCTTTTCTTGTGCAGCATGATGAATATGGAAATATATTTCCAAGAATTGTACTTGTTTAAACTACATCAGTTTGCTTGCTGCCTTGGGGAGGGAACAGAGGGGAGGAGAGAGAGAAAAATTGTAACAGGTTTTGCAAAAGTGAATGTTCAAATCTACCTTTGCATGTATTTATAAGAAAAAGATACTATTAAAAGGTTTTTTTTATTTTTTATTTATTTATTTTTTCATGATCACATACATTTTTTTAAATAACTTTTTATTGACAGAACCCATGCCAGGGTAATTTTTTTTTACAACATTATCCCTTGCACTCACTTCTGTTCCGATTTTTCCCTCCCACCCTCCACCCCTTCCCCTAAATGGCAAGCAGTCGTATATATGTTGAATATGTCGTAGTATATCCTAGGTACAATATATGTGTGCAGAACCAAACAGTTTTCTTGTTGCACAGGGAGAATAAAAGGGTTTTTTTTTAAAGAACTTAGCAAACCTTCAAGTACTTTAGATAGATAGATAAATAGAAAGAGAGAAATAGACAGATACACAGAGAGTGAGAGAGAGAATAATTGTTAAATGCTTAAAATCAAATATATAAGATTGCAACAGAAACCAAGAATGTTGAAATATGATTGTCAAATAATAAGAAAAAGCCCAAGTTTGATTAATCATTTCACATGACCATTACTCTGGCTCATCATCTATCACTTGCACTATTATATCACCTTTTAATTGGTGTTCTTGAATCCAGACTTCCCTTTATTGAATTCATTCTTCATACACCTGCAAAACTGATGTTCCAGGAGTATTCTGATCACTCTCTGGTCAGTCAGCTAATTAATCAAAAATATTTATTAAGGACCAGTAATGTCAGGAGCTTAGCTAAGCACTGGGGATACAAAAAGAGGCAAAAGACAGGTCCTGCCTTTAAGGAGCTCACAGACTAATGGGGATACAGCAAGCAAACAAATATGTACAAACAAGCTATGTACAGGATAAATAGGAAATAACAGAGGAAAAGCACTAAAATTAAGAGGGGTTGGGATAGGCTTCCTATAAAAGACAGGACTTTAGTTGAGACTTAAAGGAAGCCAAGGAAGTCAGTAGTTAGAAGTGAGGAGGGAGAGTATCCAGACTTAGGAGACATAGAAATGCCCAGATCTGAGAAATGGTGTGTCTTGTGCTTGGAATAGCCAGGAGGACAGGGTCACTAGATCAAAGAGTGTGGTGGGGATTAAGATACAAGAAGATGGAAAGGTGGGACAAGGGGCTAGGTAATGAGGTATTTGAATGACAAACAGAGCATTTTGAGTTTGAATTTGAATTTACTGTGTCATTTTGCTCCAATAGGCTGAAAGCCTCTTAAGATTGGAGACCTATTTCACTTCTGGTACATGATCTAAGGGATAGAGATATGATCCTGAAACCAGATCTAGGTTCAAGGTTCATCTCAAACACATATTGATTGGGTGATCCTGATCAAATAACTTAGGAACCTCTTTAAGATTACAATTTGCAGAGAAGGTGAATCTGTAAAAGTTCTCTCTCTTGGAAGAACAAAAATTATTGATCTAGTGTAGATGCTGAAAAATGAAGTGACTGAAAAAAATAAAGATTTGAACTTCTGAGCAGTTTTGTTTATTAGGTAATGCATGTCAATTGATCCACAAACACTGGATCCCACATATTGGAAGAGACATACATGTATATGCTTATATATATATTCATGAATGACCATTTTTTCTTTACTTCCTAATAAATTATTTTTTGGTTCTCTGCTGTTCACCTTATTTACTTTATTCTCCCCCCCCCAAGCAACCTATATTTAAGAAAAGATATATTTATGTATACAGATATAGATATACAGATACGTGCAAATACACACACTCACACCCACCCCACATACACACACGTCTTTCCTATCCTTGCTGACTCTTTAATTAAATTATGCTCCATAACTTGCCTTGCTATTACTTAATTTCCCTCCACCCTAGGATCCCTCCCTTGTCTTCTCCTCTCATCCTTTGCTTCCCCATTTGCTTATTCTTTCATCCCTTATTTCTTTAGAGATTTTGAATGGTGCTATATCCTTTAATGTATATATGTGGTGTTATCCTCAAACACAGAAAAATGTCAACTGTTATTGTGTCTTAAAACCCATTCTTGATGTGAGTAGATTTTCAGAACTATAAGCCCTCCTTCCCCCCTCTAATGCCTTTGTATCTATTCTTCTTCTGTACCTCATTTGTATAACATGATTGTAAATTTTACCTTAACTCTGCCAAACTTTCTTTTGAGCTATCTTTCTATTGATGTGAATCTTATGTGTGTGTGTGTGTGTATATATATATATATATATATACACACACACACATATACATATATACATACATGTATATACACACACATAGACATACATACATGTAAAATAAATAATTTTTCCATGTTTAAACAATTTGTCCATGTTAAGTTTCTTAAAACTGATCATTCATATTGGCTCTTTTATGTTAAAATTTTTGTTAAGTTCAGGTTTGGTTGATAGAAAGTCCTGAAAATTTGCAAGTTCATTGAATGACCATTTTTTTCTCATTCAGAATTATAGATAATTTTGCTGGATATGATATTTTTGGCCACAGTTCTTTTGATTGTCAGTAGATATGATTCCAGGATCTGTGGTCTTTTATTGTAGCTGCTGATAAATCTTGTATAATTCTAATTGCAGCTTTACCAAAGGGAATTTTTTTTCTTATTTCTTGCAAAATTTTCTTTTTGATCTGGGGTTTTTTGAAATTTGGCAATAATATTCCTGTGTGTTTTCCATATAGAATTCTTTGAGGTGGTGATAGGTGAATTTTTTGTATTTCTATTTTACCCTCATGTTCTATCATTCCAGGACAATTTTCTTAGATAATTTCCTGCCTTATTATGTCAAGCTTCTCTTTTTGGTCAGAATTTTCTGGGCATCTAATTATTCTTATATTTTCTCTTCTTGATCTGTTCTCCAGATCTCTCATTTTTCTTATTAGATGTTTCACATCTGTTCTATTTTCTTATTTTTTATAATCTGTTTTGTTATTTCTTGGTCTCTCATAGTTTCACTAGATTCCTTTTGCCCAATTCTAATTTTCTTTTCTTTATTTTTTGCCCAATTCTAATTTTCAAAGAGTTATTTTCACCATCAAGCTCTAAAGCTTGGTCTTTGCAAACCTTAACTGATTAGGAGCAATGGTCCCAGAATGGGCATTGCTGACTGTGGACACTTGTAGAAGCATAGAGTTCTTGGTTTACAGTTTCTGGTCAGAGTGGAAAGCTGAATCAAAGCTTGAGGCACCCACACACACACACACACACATATACTCCACCATTAGAAGAACTTTCTCCCAAGCTTTCATATAGCAAAATAATAATTCAAAAAGGAATCCCTAAGATGGGGATGATAATGCCTGCAGTAATTATTTTCAAAAGTTGTTCTGACAAGACGTGGAAAGCCCCTTCTGCCAAATCCTTCAAACATAAAAATTTCAGCTGTTATTGTGTCTTAAAACCACTCACTCAATATCCTCTATTCTCTTAAAAGTTGCATGCATAAAAACATAACTTCAAGATGTTTTCATCACACAGTTTATCTTTTTATTAAATTTTGTTTCTTTTCAATTAACAAGTATTTGGTTTCTTTCCCTTTCATTTCTTCAATGGAAAAATAAAAATAAATGGAAAGAAGTCCCTTGTATCAAATATTAGTCAAAGCAAATTCCCACATTGGTTATCCATGTACTAGGTAGCTACAAAGACTAAGAGTCTTCATAAAAATAAGTCAGATAGAAGGAAGGGAGAAATAAAAAAAAAGAAAAAGAGGGAGAGTGAGGACAGAGAGAGAGAAAAAGAGGGAGAGTGGGGACAGAGAGAGACAGAGACATTGACACACACACAGAGTTGTATCTTTTAGAATAGATGGTCAGACACAGTTTAGTCCTATTTAGTATCCTCAGTGTTGAGGATGCTGAGACCATAGTAAGAATATGGCAAATGGGTCCTGATTTGCAGCCTACAATAGACACAAGTAGCCACAAAATTCCTGGCTACAGGCAGAAGTAATTGGGAAACATTAAAAAAATAAAATAAAATAAAACATAAGTGATGTTAATTTGTGTTTTTCTAAGACACTATATGTTCTGAAGGGATCTATTTCTATTTAAATTTGACAATCCTGGAACTGAACATATAAAAACAGAAAGAAAACTGGACAAGAATATGAAAGAAAGAGAGCATGTAATAATTTTATTTTGTGCAGGGAGAGAGAATTTATGTTTTGAAGAACTCATAGGATCATAGCTATAAAGCTGAAAGATCTTCTAGTTTTACCTCCTTATTTTGTAAATAAGGGAGAATGAAGCCCTCAAAAAAATTAACTTACCCAAACATGATGTGGCAGAACCAGGACTAGAAGATATATTTTTTTGACCTCACAACTAGAGTTCTTTTTGCTACAGTGAAATCATATCTCATTTTTAGGATCAAGGAACTGAGAAGGCTTAGCCAATGGCTGGGTGTGGGAAGCAAGAGAGATAGAGGTATCCAGCATGCTAGTGTTGTCCTGAGCCTGGATGACTGTATGAACAGAATGGGAAAGTCAGGAAGGAGGGGATGGCTACTGAAATATGCTTAGGGCACACAGTGGTTAGCTGTACCTCTAGCTGGCAGAACTCTGACTGCTCCTAATTTTGTAAAGGGTCTTGTGAAGAGCCCCTTGGACTTCCTTGTTCCTCAGGCAATAGATGATTGGGTTGCACATGGGTGTGAGCACAGTGTAGATGACAGACAACAATTTGCTGAGGTCCATGTTTTCCATGCGCTTGGGCCGGGCATAGATGAAGATGGCAGCTGAGTAGAAGATGCCCACCACAATGAGATGAGAAGCACAGGTAGAAAAGGCCTTGAGCTGGGCAGCAGCTGAGGGCATTCGTGTCACAGCTGCCCCAATGGCCACATAGGAGACCAGGGCAACCATCAGGGAACCATAGAAAATGACAATGGCTGAAATGAAGTCGACCAGCTCAGTTAGTTCTACGTGGGTACAAGAGAGATTAAGCAGAGGGGAAACATCACAAAAGAAGTGGTTAAGGATATTGGGGCCACAATAGGAAAGTCCAGCAATAAAGGATGTTTTGATCACAGAGACAGTAAGGCTGCCCATCCAGGAGGCCACGGCCAACGTGAGGCAGACCTGGGGCCTCATAAGTATTGGATAATGGAGAGGATGACAGATGGCCACGTAGCGGTCATAGGCCATGGAGGCCAGGAGAGTGCACTCAACACAGATAAGGGAGACGAAGAAGAAGAGCTGAGTCATACAGGATGTGAATGGGACGTGGCAAGGCCCTGACCACAGCCCGAGCAGCAGGGTGGGCACCGTGACTGAGACATAGCACATCTCCAAGCAGCTCAGGTTCCCCAGGAAGAAGTACATGGGCTTGTGGAGTTCTGTGTGGCTCCAGATGAGCAAGATAATGATGGTGTTCTCCAAGAGAGTCAGCAGGTAGAGGGTGAGGAACACTGCAAAGAGGACTCCCCGTAGACCTGGCCTTGTGGACAAGCCCAGCAGGATGAACTCCTGGACCCGGGTCACGTTGGCCTCCCCCCAGTGTCTTCCAAGCTAGAGACAAAGAGCAAAGTCTTCATGACATTACATATTGTCACAATGCTGCATGGCTAATTTGGAGGAAGATTAGAATGGGACTTAATCAAGCCTTCATTAAGTGCATCCTTTGCATCAAGAACTATACCAAGGTCTGGGAATACAAAGAAAAAGTAAAAATATGTCCTTGCTCTCCAGGAGATTACATTCTAAAGGGGGAGATCCCTTGGTCCATAACCAGGAACCTTCAAAATACATATAAAGGGAAAGGTGGGGGTGGGTGGGATGGGGGATGCCCTTTGCAAAAAATAGTGTTTGAGTTGAGTTTTGAAAAAAGCAGGGTTTAAAGAACTGGAGATGAAGTTAGTATATCCCAAACACAACAGACCAATTCAAAGGCAGAGACTTGGGACATGGATCATTGTGAGAAATGAATAGAAAGTACAAAAATGCAGCTGAACCCTAGAGTGCATGGGATGGAATAAGAAGGAAGGGGTCTAGAAAGATAGATTAGTTATTGGCCAGCTGGGGAAGAGCTTTACATATTTAGAGGAGGTTATATTAGAAGCAGGCAATAAAAGGGACCCATTGGAGATTGCTGAGTAGGAAAAATAACATGCATTTTGAATGCTACCGAAATAGTAATAGCTACCATTTTTCTAGCCCTATTAGATTAGGAAAATTTTGTTGACAAGGTGGGTGTGTAGTGTACAGGTGGGAGTGTAAATATGATTGTTTCTATTTGACTGGAGGGAAGTTAAAGCTTAAATTTGGCTAGATTTTTGTAATTTTGAAGTACTAGAACCCAGTATTTAAATTTAAGTCCTGTAAATCTAAGTTCAATGTCCTTTTATTATTTTATATATTAGTATATTATGTGTAACATTAATATTTTATATGCTATAAATTACTGCTTTTTCTGTAACAATAAACTTAATATGTTATTTTTACTATAGTTATTGCCATTGGAAGACAATGATTTTTTGCCATTTGCATGGCAATACAAATAGAAATATTAGAGGAAAGAATGAACAGACTGAATGAGCATATAGGAACCTTATAAGAATGGGAGCAGACCCATTAGAATGGGTCTTTGTGGTGAAGACATGCATCATCATTGGCTTCTCCCCTTGTGGCCTCAGATGGCTATTAATTAAAAAAAATGCTGGTGATAATTAACCTAGAAAAGAAGGCACTTGAGTAGGTAAGTTGTTGGGTGCAGAACATGGTAGCTCTCTTCAAATATCTGAAGAACTGTCATATGGAACAGGCTCAGACAGCTAAGGGACAAAGAACCTGGCAGTAACCTGACATTAGGAAGACTTGAGTTCAAATACTACCTCAGAAACATACTAGTCCTGTGAACCTGAGCAAGTTCATTGAAATGATCTTTCTTCATCTATCGAATATCAAAACATCTACCTTCCATAGTTGTTCTGAAGATAAAATTAGGTAATATTTGCTAAGTATTTTGCAAGATCTAAAACATTACATTAATGTCAGCTACCCAAGATTATTGTCATTAGTTCCCTTCAGTTATGGAAAACGAAGCTAATATCATAACATCCATACACAGAGTTTATAGAGAGGGAAACTCCAGCTGCATATATGGGAAAATTGTCCTCCAATACTTAAAAATATAATAATCTGCCCAAGGAGAAGGTTCTCCATTATTAGAAGTCATTAGAGGTTCAATTGGAAATTGAATGGATACCCATTAGTTGGGATACGGCTGCATGAGTTATGGTATAGAAATGTAGTGGAATATTATTGTTCAATAAAAAAATTGATGAGCAGGCTGATTTCAGAAAAGCTTGCAACTATCTACATAAACTGATGCTGAGTGAAGTGAGCAGAACTAAGAGAATACTGCACAAGATTATGTGATGACATACTGTGATGAATGTGACTCATCTCAATAAGGCAGGGAATCAAAGAAATTCTAATGGAATTGGGATGGAAAATATTATTTTCATCCAGAGAGAGAGAACTATAGAGACTGAATATGAACAGAATAATTGTTTTCACTTTTTATTTATTTGTTTTCTTTCTCATGTTTTTTCCCCTTTTGGTGAGATTTTTTTTGCACTGCATGAAAGATATGGAATTTAAAAGAATTAAAAGCATTACACATATTTAACCAATATCAAATTATGTGCTATCTAGGGGAGGAGGGAGATAATGGAGACAGGGAGAAAAATTTGGAACAAAATGTCTCACAAAAGTTTATGTTGAAAACATTTACATGTATTTGGAAATTAAAATACTATTGAGAGGTGATTTCAAGGCAGTTGCAATAGACTTGTGATAGAAAGAGTTATTCACACTCAGAGGGAGGACTATGGAAATCAAATGTGGTTCATAATATTTTCACCTTTGTTGTTGTTGTCATTGTTTGCTTGCTTTTTTCTCTTTCAAGATTTTTCTTTTTAATCTGATTTTTCTTGCAATGTTATGATATTAGCTCTGTTTTCCATAACTGAAGGGAACTAATGATAATGTCGAAATATATTTAGATGAACTGCACTTGCTGTCTAGGGGAGAGAGGAAATGGAGAGGGAAGGAGAAAGATTTAAAACCCAAGGTTTTGCAAGAGTGGATATTGAAAACTATCTTTGCATGTATTTTGAAAACTAAAACTATCGAAAACTAAAAAAATGAAACTATTATTATTAAAAATAAAATACGATTTAAAATTTGTTAAAAGATGTAATAGACAGAAAATTGGTCTGGGGGTCTGGAATACCTGTGTTCAAGTTTCACTTCTTTCTAACAGATCACTCAGGAACTTGCCTACGCCATTAGAGGCACGCCAGTGGTATAGTACACAGAATCTGAGTTTGGAGTTAGAAAGACCAGAGTTGAAATCCAGCCTCAGATATTTCCTAGCTAGCTGTGACACTTCACTTGTCATTTTACTTCAGTTTCCTCATCTGTAAAAAGAGAATATACTATCTGCCTCATGGTTTATTGAATCTCATGTGATTTAAATGAGATATCCTATGAATAAAATGCATTATATACCTTACAGTGTAAAAGGTATTATTATTTTCAAATATTTCTTCCTCGTGGTAATGTTAAGAAGACTTTTTTTCTGTTCTGTCCTTTCCTGTAGAAGTGGTGAAGAAGAAAGGGGAAATTCTAATTAATTTGGTAAATATCATAGTTCACTGGAAAAAGTAATAGATTTCAAATCTGGGGTCCTAGGTACTAATCCTAATTCTACTACTTGTCCATGTGACCTTGGGAAGTTACTACCTCTGTGTGGATCTCAGTTTTCCCATCTGTAAAGTGAGTTGGACTAAATGGCCTCAAAATCCTTTTCAGTTCTGGTTCTATGATCTTATGATATATGAGCAATTGAGAAAGTATTTATTAAGCATTAACTATGTGCCAGTCATGGTGCAAGACTGTGAGGGTGTGAAAGCAACAGCAACAATAAAGTCAAGCAGTTCATGGCTTGATAAGTTTATATCTGCTGTGATAGAAGAATGGAGTTAAAAATGAGAACATTGGGATAAATACAAATATAGGAGGCAGAAAGAAAAAAAAATCAGTGAATAAGACTGAGAAGGATCAATCAGGAAGAAGACCAGGAGAGGAGACTATATTTTATTTCTTATAAATACTTAAGAACTTCTAAGGAAATTATCTGGAGATAAAGATTGAACCTGTGATTTCACTGGTACAGGAAACACCCATATATCTCTGACAATGAAAGTAATACTTTCTCTACAACTTGTAAACTTAGAAAACTGTCCTGAGGGGTAAAGTTAAATGGACAGCCAGAATGACACACATGGTAAGTGTCAGAGGTGGAACATGAACCTAGGTGATCTTGATTCTGAGGTAAGTCCTCAAATCACTGAATTCCTGCTTTTTATACTGACTGGAGTCCCCCAGTCAGAGGGTAGTATGAACTAGTCTTCGTTAAACCAATTCGAGCCAATCTAATCAGTCTTAAGACCCTGATAGTTGTTATTGCTGGCTTATATATTTGTGTGTACATATATGTGTGCATGTGTATTTTATTAAGCAAGTAAAGTTTCAAATTTAAACCAAGGGGAAAATAGATATCTCAAATATTGCTACTGGGAGGGGCAAAAATCCCCTTTACAAGAGACTTATCCAAACTCTGCTCCTAGACTGGCCTTAAGAGCCAGTACCTTGTACTTTTGGACTGATCTCATATCCCTTTACAGCCAAAAATATTTATTCAGGCTAATTAGTCAAAGAATGATTAGGGGAATGAGGATTCCAAGAAAGCCAGTCCCAATATCATATTCAATATCATGTGTTTGTTGAAATACAATGATGCTAGGTCCTGGGGACAGTGGATAGGAAGTGGACAGATGGAATAGAATGACAAAGGGAAATTCAGAGACAGGGAAATATCATTATAATTCAAGTGATCTTTCCTGTTGGGAGATTTTCATTACAGGGTTATTAAGGGTTTCTAAGCTCCTTTTATATAAACATTTATACACACACATATACACACCTATATGTATTTATATATACACACATATACACATATATACATACATGTGAAAAAGTCTACAGAAGTTATTACTCCTGTGTTAAGACTTCTCTCAATCTACCAAATGTCAATAGTGCAATTTCTGCTCCTTCTAAGCTTGTTTTCTCACTAAAATAATTCTCATGTGACCTCACACCGAGAGTTGCTGAGAACAGTATTTTGTAACTCCCATCTACCACAATAAAAGGGCAAAGTATTCTTTATGATATTATTTAGTCCTTCTTATGCATTTCCCTCTCCTGCTTCAGCCCTTTCTTCATCCTGTCCTATTGTTCATGAGAAGCAAGAAACTATGTCCTTGCCAGGCTGGTTCAGAAACCTCTTCCTTCACAGCTCCTTTATGAGACTTACCTCCTCCATTGAGTGTTCTGGGATCAGCTTTGCAAAGTCCAGTTACCCCAGGTCTTTCTGGGAGTCTTATAGATTTTATTCTCCTTAGGTTGCCTCTATTCTCTCACTGAAAGAACAAAAGGACACATTAAAGTCATCACGACTTGACATCTCCTTGATCTCCTCAGAGAATTCTTCCCATTCCTTCCAAAATCATTAGTGAGCTTTTTCCACAAACCTCCTCCTGGATACCATATTTTCCTGTGTCTTTCATAACACTGATATCTCCTGGTCATTTATCTACCTCTTGAATTGTTCCTTCTCTATCATTTTCTTAGATTTCTTTTCCTCATTCTGCTTCTTAAATGGGGGTATAAGAAAGTTTCTCATTCTAAAATCTCTATCCATCTGTTTCTGGAGTTTCTCTTTGAGCAACATAGCTCTCCCTGATCACTTAGTGATGACTCTCCATCCCCGAAGTTCTTAAATCAAATATGGGATAACCACATTTTGACTATTTTGTAGTTGGGCTTTCTAATTTTTTTTAAAATAGAGGATTATTGTATTTTCTTCCAAGTCTGGGCTTATATAATGTTTTTCAGGTGACTCTTAAATCTCTCCATCCAGTCCCAATTGCCTGATTTTGCTAAAGAATAGAGGGCTGATCTGGAAATTGTAAAAACCTGGATTCAAGTAATCTGAGTCACATCAACGACAGACAAGTAACTTAATCTCAGTAAAGGCAATTACAAGACACAGATGGATTGTCAGTTTATATGAGTTAAAATGCTTTCAAACATGGCCATTCTTTATACTTATAAAGATATAGAACTATGACCATCCACCATCTCAAAAAATTCTTTGTAATACTTTAATTGGGATTTTGCAGTTGTCTGCTAAAACTAACTGCCCCTGTTGTGTTTTCATCAGCAATTAAAAGGCAACGTCATCCCATTATCACCATCCTCCCCAAACTTACCTGTGCTCTGAGTTTTTTTATATAGTTTGCAGCATTACCCTTCTCCCAGGTTTGCTCCTTCAGGTTTTTTTTAATATACTCTCTCCCTCCCCACGCTAGTCCAGGAAGTTGATAAATTTTGTTGAGTCTACATTTCCCATGTTCTACAATTAGTAAAATGTATTAAACTTGATATCGGGTCACTCAGATCCAAGTCCATATGCTTCCCAATTTGGCTGATTTACCTTGGTGTAGTAAATATGAATTAAGCCTAAGTCTCCTTTGTCTCTTCTGGATCACTTCTCAGTATCTTATCCTTAAGGGAAATCAGCTAAAGAGCTGTAGTACTGGATGGACAACCAGGTTGTAGAATCTTAAGAATTGAAAAGCAGGAGAGGCACAATGAGTTCTCAGGTCACAAAATCCAAGTGAAAATCAGAGCCATCATCTTTAGTTTCCTTGTTAAATGGGGAAGTCAGTGCCAGCCTTCCCTTGCATACTCATTCATTAAAAATATCTGACATTTCTAATGGTCTGAAAAGATCACAGACTCTAGGATGTTAGAGCTGGAAGGGCTCTAAGCAATGATCAAGTTTTGTCCTTTTTCCAAGGAAAATAAGTCTCAAAGAAATAAAGTTAGAGGAAACATGATTGGCAAACAAGCTCAAAGGATTTAGAGCAGGGAAGGACTTCAAAGATCATCTAGTTCAGGTTCCTAATTTACAGGCAAGAAAACTGAAGTCCACCTGTGTTAAGTCTCATTCCCAATGTCACAGAACTAGGAAATTGCACTGGAGCTTCAACCTAGGTCTGCTGGCTTGAAGGAACTGATTGCTTTCTTCACTCTGACAAAATGCTGAAATGTCACAGTTTCCATATCCAAGAGGTGATGAACAAGGAACTTTAAATTTGCCAACCTCAGAGCTACTGTGAAACCCTTGGGAATTGGCAAACTTGTGGTTACCAAAACCTTTTTTTTTTTCCATTGCTTATTCTGAGATTTGAAAAGAGAAAACTTAGTACTTGAGACCCATGATTTAATTGGAAAAGCACGTATTTGTCATAATCAATAGACAAATTTAATTTCCAATTCACTGTCAATAATTTTAGAAAATTTTGTGTAGAATGGGAAATGTACTACATGATTGGAGAAGGGAATATGTGGAAATTTTTTTTCCTAGAAAGAGAATGGATTTTTCAAGCTTTATGAAGCAGGAAGATGAGAGATTCATTGTTGTTGTTTGTTGTTGTTGTTAATTCTTCATTCTTGCTATCCTAATCCTCTTAATTCCCTCAGTCCCTGCTAGTATCTATGCCATTATATATCTTTACAATCTTATACCTCCCCTACCCCCAAACCTAGCACAGTGACTGGCACATCATAGTTATTTAATGAATGCTTGTTAAAAGTTATTGATTATTCCTTAAGATCAGACACATAGCTAATCATGTAAGAAGCTGAGACTCAACCCCTAATTCCAACTCCTTTCCCATTTCACTATGCTGTTTGAAGGTAAACTTTTTATTTATAAAGAACATGGGACTTAGAGTCTGTGCTTGCACCTTGACTCTTTTTCATTTGCTCTGAATGTCACTTATTCACAACTGAACTTTTTGCCTCCTGCTCCCCAATATGAAATGGGAATGTGGACTCATAGACTCATACATTTAGTGATACAAGGAACTTTAGGGGTTAGATACACATTTTGTAGATGAGAAAAATAAGACCTTGAGAAACTAAAACATTTCCAAACACTTAGCAAAGGACAAAACTAGGATTTGAAACCAATCATTGTCGAGTGAAGGGGACTTTGTAGACCCTATTATGATGTAAAAATATAGATGATGATGATGATGATGATTGATGATGATGATCTGGTTGAAATATAGAATGTTCACTAGGATTTTCTTAATATAGCCAAGAGACTAATCTAAAATATGAAGAAATTGGTTGAGATATGTAAAGGGCTGAAACTCTGAAAAAAGTGTGCTTGAATCAGACATCTGAGCACTTAAGGCTAATTATTGATTCGATGTGAGACAATGACCCTATTAGCATATGCTCTGGATAAATGGCTCTTCTCACTGTTTGTGCTTACTGAATGGTTGGTGTTAAGATAATAGTAGACAAGGATTTGAGGGCGAGATGTTCTTTTTTTGGGTGTAGCTGCTTCTGTCCATCCTTGATCTATTGAAACTGAGTTAGATCTCTTTGTCGAAGGAATCCACTTCCATCAGAATACATCCTCATACAGTATCGTTGTTGAGGTATATAATGATCTCCTGGTTCTATTCCTTTCACTTAGCATCAGTTCATGTAAGTCTCGCCAATCCTCTCTGTATTCATCTTGCTGGTCATTTCTTACAGAACAATAATATTCCATAACATTCATATACCACAGTTTACTTCACCATTCTCCAATTGATGGGAATCCATTCATTTTCCAGTTTCTAGCCACTACAAACAGGGCTGCCACAAACATTTTGGCACATACAGATCCCTTTCCCTTCTTTAGTATCTCCTTGGGGTATAAGTCCAGTAGTATCACTGCTGGATCAAAGGGTATGCACAGTTTGATAAATTTTTGGGCATAATTCCAGATTGCTCTCCAGAATGGATGGATTTGTTCACAACTCCACCAACAATGTATCAGTGTCCCAGTTTTACCGGATCCCCTCCAACAATTATTATTTTTTCCTGTCATCTTAGCCAATCTGACAGGTATGTAGTGGTATCTCAGAGTTGTCTTAATTTGCATTTCTCTGATTAATAATGATTAGGAACACTCTTTCATATGAGTGGTAATAATTTTAATTTCATCATCTGAAAATTGTCTGTTTTGACCATTTGTCAATTAGAGAATGGCTTGGTTTCTTATAAATTAGAGTCAGTTCTCTATATATTTTGGAAATGAGGCCTTTATCAGAACCTTTAACTGTGAAGATGTTTTCCCAGTTTGTTGCTTCCCTTCTAATCTTGTTTACATTAATTTTGTTTGTACAGAAGCTTTTTAATTTGATGTAATCAAAATTTTCTATTTTGTGATCAATAATGGTCTCTAGTTCATCTTTAGTCACAAATTTCTGCTCTCCAGAATGGCTGGATGTATTCACAATTCCACCAACAATGTATCAGTGTCGCTGTTTTCCCACATCCCCTCTAACATTCTGCAATCTCTTTCCCTGTCATTCTAGCCAATCTGACAGGTGTGTAGTGGTATCTCAGAGTTGTCTTAATTTGCATTTCTCTGATTAATAATGATTTGGAGCATATTTTCATATGGCTAGAAAGAGTTTCAATTTCTTCATCTGAGAATTGTCTGTTCATATCATTGGACCATTTATCAATTGGAGGATGGCTTGATTTCTTATAAATTAGAGTCAATTCTCTATATATTTTGGAAATGAGGCCTTTATCAGACCCTTTGACTGTAAAAATGTTTTCCCAGTTTATTGTTTCCCTTCTAATCTTGTCTCCATTAGTTTTGTTTGTACAAAAAAATTTTCAATTTGATATAATCAAAATTTTCTATTTTGTAGTCAATAGTGCTCTCTAGTTCTTCTTTGGTCATAAATTCCTTCCTCTTCCACTGGTCTGAGAGGTAAACTATCCTATGCTCTTCCAATTTATTTATAATCTCATTTTTTATGTCTGGCTCATGAACCCATTTTGACCTTATCTTGGTGTATGGTGTTAAGTGTGGGTCAATGCCTAATTTCTGCCATACTAATTTCCAATTTTCCCAGCAATTTTTGTCAAATAATGCGTTCTTATCCCCAAAACTGGGATCTTTGGATTTGTCAAATACTAGATTATTAAAGTTATTGGCTGTTTTGTCCTTTGAACCTAACCTATTCCATTGATCAACTAGTCTATTTCTTAGCCAATACCAGATGGTTTTGGTAACCACTGCTTTATAATATACTTTTAGATCTGGCACAGCTAGGCCACCTTCATTTGATTTTTTTTATTAATTCCCTTGAAATTCTTGACCTTTTATTTTTCTATATGAACTTTGTTATTATTTTTTCTAGGTCATTAAAATAGTTTTTGGGAGTCTGATTGGTATAGCGCTAGATAAATAGATTAGTTTAGGTAGTATTGTCATCTTTATTATATTTGCTTGCCCAATCCAAGAGCATTCAATATTTTTCCAGTTGGTTAGATCAGACTTAATTTGCATGAAAAGTGTTTTGTAGTTTTTCTCATAAAGTTTCTGATTTTCCCTTGGCAGATAGATTCCTAAATATTTTATATAATCAGTAGTTACTTTAAATGGAATTTCTCTTTGTAACTATAATTGTTGGATTTTGTTAGTGACATATAAGAATGCTGATGACTTATGCGGGTTTATTTTGTATCCTGCAACTTTGGTTAAGGTGTGGATTGTTTCTAATAACTTTTTAGTAGAGTCTCTGGGGTTCTCTAAGTATGTCATCATATCATCAGCAAAGAGTGATAATTTTGTTTCCTCATTGCCTATTCTTATTCCTTTAATCTCTTTCTCAACTCTTATTGCCAAAGCTAGCATTTCTAATACAATATTAAATAGTAACGGTGATAGTGGGCATCCTTGTTTCACTCCTGATCTTATTGGGAATGGTTGCAGTTTGTCCCCATTACATATGATGCTTATTGATAGTTTAAAATAGATGCTAATGATTATTTTAAGGAAAAGTCCATTTATTCTTATACTCTCAAGTGTTTTTAATAGGAATGGATATTGGATTTTATCAAATGCTTTTTCTGCATCTATTGAGATGATCATATGGTTTTTGTTAATTTGGTTATTAATATGGCCAAATATATGGATAGTTTTTCTAATATTGAACCAGCCCTGCATTCCCGGTATAAATCCTATTTGATTGTGGTGTATTATCCTGGGAATGATTTTCTGTAGTCTTTTTGCTAATATCTTATTTAAGATTTTATCATCAATATTCATTAGGGAGATTGGTTTATAATTTTCTTTCTCTGTTTTCAATCTACCTGGTTTTAGTATCAGTACCATGTCTGTGTCATAAAAGGAATTTGGTAGGACTCCTTCATTCCCTATTTTTTCAAATAGTTTATAAAGCATTGGGGCTAATTATTCTTTGAATGTTTGGTAGAATTCACATGTAAATCCATCTGGTCTTGGGGATTTTTTTTTTAGGGAGTTGATTAATAGCTTGTTCTAGTTCTTTTTCTGAAATGGGACTATTCAAGAAATTTACTTCCTCCTCTGTTAATCTGGGAACTCTATATTTTTGGAGGTGGTCATCCATTTTCTTAGGTTATCAAATTTATTGTCATAAAGTTGGGCAAAGTAACCCCTTATTATTTTTTTAATTTCCTCTTCATTGGTGGAAAGTTCTCCCTTTTCATTTTTAAGACTACTAATTTGATTTTCCTCTCTCCTTTTTCTAATCAGATTTATTAAAGGTTTATCAATCTTATTGTTTTTTTCATAAAACCAACTCTTAGTTTTATTTATTAGTTCAATAGTTTTTTTGCTTTCAATATTATTAATTTCTCCTTTTAATTTTAGAATTTCAAGTTTAGTAATTTATTGGGAGTTTTTAATTTCATCTTTTTCTAGCTTTTTAAATTGCAAGCCCAATTCATTGATCTTCTCTTTCTCTATTTTATTCAAGTAAGCCTCTAAGGATATAATAATTTATGTTTTTCTAAGATACTATGTGTTCTGTAGGGATCTATTTCTATTTATGTTTGACAATCCTGGAACTGAACATATAAAAACAAAAAGACAACCGGACAAGAATGTGAAAGAAAGAGAGCATGTAATAATTTTATTTTGTGCAGGGAGAGAGAATTTATGTATTGAAGAACTCATAGGATCACAAATATAAAGCTGAAAGATCTTCTAGTTTTACCTCCTAATTTTATAAATGAGAGATAATGAAGCCCTCAAAAAAAATAACTTACCCAAATATGATGTGGCAGAATCAGGATTAGAAGATACATTTTTTTGACCTCACAACTAGAGTTCTTTTTGCTACAGTGAGATCATATCTCATTTTTAGGATCAAGGAACTGAGAAGGCTTAACCAATGGCTGGATGTGGGAAGCAAGAGAGATAGAGGTATCCAGCATGCTAGTGTTATCCTGAGCCTGGCTGACTGTATGAACAGAATGGGAAAGTCAAGAAGGAGGGGATGGTTACTGAAATATGCTTAGGGTACACAGTAGTTAGCTGCATCTCTAGCTGGCAGAACTCTGACTGATCCTAATTTTGTAAAGGGTCTTGTGAAGAGCCCCTTGGACCTCCTTGTTCCTCAGGCAGTAGATGATTGGGTTGCACATGGGTGTGAGCACAGTGTAGATGACAGACAACAATTTGCTGAGGTCCATGTTTTCCATACGCTTGGGCCGGGCATAGATGAAGATGGCAGCTGAGTAGAAAATGCCCACCACAATGAGGTGAGAAGCACAGGTAGAGAAGGCCTTGAGCCGGGCAGCAGCTGAGGGCATTCGTGCCACAGCTGCCCCAATGGCCACATAGGAGACCAGGGCAACCATCAGGGAGCCATAGAAAATGACAATGGCTGAAATGAAGTCGACCAGCTCAGTTAGTGCTACATGGGTACAAGAGAGATTAAGCAGAGGGGAAACATCACAAAAGAAGTGGTTAAGGACATTGGGGCCACAATAGGAAAGTCCAGCAATAAAGAATGTTTTGATCACAGAGACACTGAGACTGCCCATCCAGGAGGCTATGGCCAAAATGAGACAGATCTGGGGTCTCATGAGTATTGAGTAGTGGAGAGGACGACAGATGGCCACGTAGCGGTCATAGGCCATGGAGGCCAGGAGAGTGCACTCGGCACAGATAAGGGTGATGAAGAAGAAGAGTTGAGTCATACAGGATGTGAATGGGACGTGGCAAGGCCCTGACCACAGGCCAAGCAGCAGGGTGGGCACCGTGACTGAGACATAGCACATCTCCAAGCAGCTCAGGTTCCCCAGGAAGAAGTACATGGGCTTGTGGAGTTCTGTGTGGCTCCAGATGAGCAAGATAATGATGGTGTTCTCCAAGAGAGTCAGCAGGTAGAGGGTGAGGAACACTGCAAAGAGGACTCCTCGTAGACCTGGCCTTGTGGACAAGCCCAGCAGGATGAACTCCTGGACCCGGGTCACATTGGTCTCCCCCCAGTGTCTTCCAGGCTAGAAACAAAGAGCAAAGTCTTCATGACATTACATATCGTCAGAATGCTACATGGCTAATTTGGAGGAAGATTGGAATGGGACTTATCAAGCTAACAGCAAGCCTTTATTAAGTGCATCCTTTGCATCAAGAACTATACTAAGGTCTGGGAATACAAAGAAAAAGTAAAAATAGGTCCTTGCTCTCCAGGTGATTACATTCTAAAGGGGGAGATCCCTTGGTCCATAAACAGGAACCTTCAAAATACATATAAAGGGAAAGGTGGGGGTGGGTGGGATGGGGGATGCCCTTTGAAAAAAATAGTGTTTGAGTTGAGTCTTGAAAAAAGCAAGATTTAAAGAACTGGAGATGAAGTTAGTATATCCCAAACACAGCAGACCAATTCAAAGGCAGAGACTTGGGACATGGGTCATTGTGTGAAATGAATGGAAAGTACAAAAATGCAGCTGAACCCTAGAGTGCATGGGATGGAATAAGAAGGAAGGGGTCTAGAAAGATAGGTAGTTATTGGCCAGGTGGGAAAGAGCTTTACATATTTAGAGGAGGTTATATTAGAAGCAGGCAATAAAAGGGACCCATTGGAGATTGCTGAGTAGGAAAAATAACATGCATTTTGAATGCTACCGAAATAGCAATAGCTGCCATTTTTCTAGCCCTATTAAATTAGGAAAATTTTATGGACAAGATCCTTACAGGATGGGAGTGTAAATATGAATGTTTCTATTTTACTGGAGGGAATTTAAAGCTTAGATTTGGCTAGATTTTTGTAATTTTGAAGTACTGGAGCCAAGGATTTAAATTCAAGTCCTGTAAATCTGCGTTCAGTGCCTTTTATTATTTTATATATTAGTATATTATGTGCAACATTAATATTTTATGTGTTATAAATTATTGCTTTTTCTGTAACAATAAACTTAATATATTATTTTTATTATGGTTATTACCACTGGAAGAGAATGACAATTCACATTTGTATGGCAATATGAATAGAAATATTATAGTATGAAAAGATTGAATGAGCATATAAGAGCCTTATGGGAATGGAAGCAGACCCATTAAAATGGGTCTTTGTGGTGACGATATACCTCATCTTTGGATTCTCCCCTTCTGGCCTCAGATGGCTATTAATTAAAAAAAAAAAAAGCTGGTGATAATTAACATAGAGAATAAGGCACTTGAGTAGGTGAGTTGTTGGGTGCAGAACATGGTAGCTCTCTTCAAATATCTGAAGAACCATCATATGAAAGAGGGTCAGACAGCTAAAGGACAAGGAACCTGGAATTAATTAACCTGGCATTAGGAAGACGAGTTCAAATACTACCTCAGAAACATACTAGTCCTATGAATCTGAGCAAGTTCATTGAAATGATCTTTCTTCATCTATCGAATATCAAAACATCTACCTTCCATAGTTGTTCTGAAGATAAAATTAGGTAATATTTGCTAAGTGTTTTGCAAGCTCTAAAACATTACATTAATGTCAGCTACCCAAGATTATTGTCATTAATTCCCTTCAGTTATGGAAAACGAAGCTAATATCATAACAACCATACACAGAGTTTATAGAGAGGGAAATTCCAGCTGCATATATGGGAAAATTGTCCTCCAGTACTTAAAAATGTAATAATCTGCCCAAGGAGAAGGTTCTCCATCATTAGAAGTCATTAGAAGTTCAATTGGAAATTGAGTGGATGCCCATCAGTTGGGATACGGCTGCATAAATTATGGTATAGAAATGTAGTGGAATATTATTGTTCAATAAAAAAATGATCAGAAGGCTGATTTCAGAAAATTCTGGAACTATTTACAAGAACTGATGCTGAGTGAAGTGAGCAGAAGCAAGAGAATATTGCACAAAGTAACAACAAGGTTATGTCATGACATACTATGATGGACGTGACTTGTCTCAATAAGAGAGTGAATCAAGGACATTCTAATGGAATTGGGATGGAAAATATTATCTTCATTCAGAGAAAGAGAGAGAGAGAACTATAGAGACTGAATATGAATAGAATAATAGTTTTCACTTTTTATTTATTTGTTTCCTTTCTCATGTTTTTTCCCCTTTTGGTCAGATATTTTTTGTCTTGCATGAAAGATATGGAATTATATTTAAAAGAATTACACATATTTAACCAATATCAAATTATGTGCTATCTACGGGAGGAGGGAGATAGTGGAGGCAGGGAGAAAAATTTTGAACAAAATGTCTTACAAAAGTTTATGTCAAAAACATTTACATGTATTTGGAAATTAAAATACTGTTGAGAGGTGATTTCAAGGCAGTTGCAATAGACTTGTGATAGAAAGAGCTATTCACACTCAGAGGGAGGACTATGGAAATTAAATATGGTTCATAGTATTTTCACCTTTGTTCTTGTTGTCATTGTTTGCTTGCTTTTTTCTCTTTCAAGATTTTCCTTTTAATCTGATTTTTCTTGCAAGTATACCATATTTCAAAATATATTTAGAAGAACTGCACATGTTTAACCTATATTAGATTACTTGCTGTCTGGGGGAGAGAGGAAGTGGAGAGGGATGGAGAAAAATTTGGAACCCAAGGTTTTGCAAGAGTGGATATTGAAAACTATCTTTGTATGTATTTTGAAAACTAAAAAAATAAAACTATTGTTATTAAAAATAAAATATGATTTTAAATTTGTTAAAAGATGTAATAGACAGAAAATTGGTCTGGGGGTCTGGAATACCTGTGTTCAAGTTTCACTTCTTTCTAACAGATCACTCAGGAACTTGCCCATGCCATTAGAGGCCCCCCGGTGGTATAGTACACGGAATCTGAGTTGAAAGACCAGAGTTGAAATCCAGCCTCAGACATTTCCTAGCTGGCTGTGACACTTCAACTCTTATTTTTCCTCAGTTTTCTCATCTGCAAAAAGAAAATGTAGCATCTGCCTCATGGTTTATTGAATCTCATGAGATTCAAATGAGATATACTTTGAATAAAATGCATTATACACCTTAAAGTACAGTATAAATGCTATTATTACTTTCAAATATTTCTTCCTCCTGGGAATGTTAAGAAGACTTTTTTCTGCTCTATCTTTTCCTGTAGAAGTGGTGAAGAAGAAAGGGGAAGTTCTAATCAATTTGGGAAGCATCATAGTTCACTGGAAAAAGTAATAGATTTCAAATCTGGGGTCCTAGGTACTAATCCTAATTCTACTACTTGTCCATGTGACCTTGGGAAGTTACTATCTCTGTGTGGATCTCAGTTCTCCCATCTGTAAAGGGAGTTGGACTAAATGGCCTCAAAATCCTTTTCAGTTCTGGGTCTATGATCTTATGATATATGAGCAATTGAGAAAGTATTTATTAAGCATTAACTACATGCCAGTCATGGTGCAAGGCTGTGAGGGTGTGAAAGCAAAAGCAACAATAAAATCAAGCACTTCATGGCTTGATAAGTTTATATCTGCTGTGATAGAAGAATGGAGTTAAAGATGAGAACATTGGGATAAACACAAATATAGGAGGCAGAAAGAAAAAAAAAATCAGTGAATAAGACTGAGAAGGATCAATCAGGAAGAAGACCAGGAGAGGAGACTATATTTTATTTCTTATAAATACTTAAAAACTTCTAAGGAAATTATCTGGAGATAAAGATTGAACTTGTGATTTCACTGGTACAGGAAACACCAATATATCCCTGACAATGAGTGTAACACTTTCTCTACAACTTATAAACTTAGAGAACTGTCTTGTGGCGTAAAGTTAAGTGGACAGCCAGAATGACATAGATGGTAAATGTAAGAGGTGGAACATGAACCCAGGTGATCTTGATTCTGAGGTAAACTCTCAAATCACTGAAATCCTGCTTTTTATACTGACTGGAATCCCCCAGTCAGAGGGTAGTATGAACTAGTCTTCATTAAATCAGTCCGAGCCAGTCTAGCCAGTCTTACGATTCTGATGGTTATTATTATGGGCTTATATATTTGTGTCTGCATGTATGTGTGCATGCGTATTTTACTAAGCAAGTAAAGTTTCAAATTTAAACCAAGGAGAAAATAGATATCTCAAATCTTGCTATTGGGAGGCACAAAAATCCACTTTAAAAGAGATAGTTATCCAAATTCTGCTCTTAGTGGCCCTAAGGGCCAGTACCTTGTACTTTTGGACTGATCTCATATCCCTTTACAGCCAAAAACATTTATTCAGGTTAATTAGTCAAAGAATGGTTAGGGGAATGAGGATTTCAAGAAAGCTAGTCCCAATATCATATTCAATATCATGTGTTTGTTGAAATACAATGATGCTAGGTCCTGGGGACAGTGGATAGGAAGTGCACAGATGGAATAGAATGACAAAGGGAAGTTCAGAGATAGGGACATATTATTACAATGCAAGTGATCTTTCCTGTTGGGAGATTTTCATTACAGGGTCATTCTAAGCTCCTTTTATATAAACATTTACACACACACACACACATACACACATATGAAAAAGCCTACAAAAGATACTTCTCCTGTGTTGACTTCTCTCAATCTACGAAGTGTCAATGGTGCAACTTCTGCTCCTTCTAAGCTTATTTTCTCACTAAAATAATTCTCATATGTCCTTACACAGAGAGTTGGTGAGAGCAGTATTTTGTAACTTCCATCTACCACAATAAAAGGGCAAAGTATTCTTTATGATATTATTCAGTCCTTCCTATGTATTTCCCTCTCCTGCTTCAGTGCTTTCTTCATCCTGTCTTATTGTCAATGAGAAGCAAATAAGTATGTCCCTACTAGGATGGTTCAGTCACCTCTTCCTTCACAGCTCCTTTATGAGACTTACCTCCTCCATAGATTGTTCTGTGATCAGCTTTGCAAAGTCCAGTTACCCCAGGTCTTTCTGGGAGTCTTATAGATTTTATTCTCCTTAGGTTGGCTCTATTCTCTCACTGAAAGAACAAAAGGACACATTAAAGTCATCGCGACTTGACATCTCCTTCATGTCCTCAGAGAATTCTTCCCATTCCTTCCAAAATCATTAGTGAGCTTTTTCCACAAACCTCCTCCTGGATACCATATTTTCCTGTGTCTTTCATAATACTGATCTCTGGTCATTTATCTACCTCTTGAATTGTTCCTTCTCTATCATTTTCTTAGATTTCTTTTCCTTATTCTGCTTCTTAAATGGGGGTATAAGAAAGTTTCTTATTCTAAAATCTCTATCGATCTGTTTCTGGAGTTTCTCTTTGGGCAACCTGATCACTTAGTGATGACTCTCCATCCCTGAAGTTCTTAAATGAAATATGGGATAACTATATTTTGACTATTTTGTAGTTGGGCTTTCTGCTCCTTTTAGAATAGAGGATTATTGGACTTTCTTCCAAGTTTGGGTTTATATAATGTTTTTCAGGTGACTCAAATCTCTCCATCCAGCCCCAGTTGCCTGATTTTCCTAAAGAATAGAGGACTGATCCAATATTGGAATGACCTGGATTCAATACTCTGATTCATACTAATGACAGACAAGTAACTTCATCTCAATGAAGGCAATTACAAGACACAGATGGATTGTCAATTTATGACTTAAAATGCTTTCAAACATGAGCATTCTTTATATTTACAAAGTCATAAATCTATGATCATCCATCATCTCAAAAAATTCTTTGTAATGCTTTAGTTGGGATTTTGCAGTTGTCTGCTGAAACTAACTGCCCCGGTTATGTTTCCATCAGCAATTAAAAGGCAACTTCATCCCATTATTATCATCCTTCCCAAACTTACCTGTGCTCTGAGTTTTTCCATATAGTTTGCAGCATTATCCTTCTTCCAGGTTTGTTGCTTTAGGTTTTTTTTTTAAATATGTTCTCTCCCTCCCCACCCAACACATAAATTTTGTTGAGTCTACATTTCCCATGTTGTACAATTAGTAAAATGTATTAAAGTTGATATCAAGTCACTCAGATCTAAGTCCATAGCTCTTTTAACTATACTTCCCAATTTGGCTGACTTACCTTAGTGTGGTAAGTCTGAATTAAGCCTGAGTCTCCCTTGTCTCTTCTGGATCGCTTCCCAGAATCTTGTCCTTAAGAAAAATCAGGCAAACCGGTATAGTCCTGGATGGACAACCAGGTTGTAGAATCTTAAGAATTGAAAAGCAGGTGATGCACAATGAACTCTCAGGTCACGAAATCCAAGTGGAAATCAGAGCCATCATCTCCAGATTCCTTGTTAAGACTCCTTGAGGAGTCAGTGCCAGCCTTCTCCTTGAATACTCATTTATTAGAAATGTCTGACATTTCTAATGGTCTGAAAAGATCACAGACTCTAAGATGTTAGAGCTGGAACAGCTCTTAGCAATGATCAAGTTTTGTTCTTTTTCCAAGGAAAATAAGTCTCAAAGAAATAAAGTCAGAGGAAACATGATGCGTGGATAACAAGCTCAGAGGATTTAGAGCAGGGAAGGACTTCAAAGGTCATCTAGCTCAGGCTTCTAATTTACAGGCAAGAAAACTGACGTCCACACATGTTAAGTCTCATTCCCAATGTCACAGAACTAGGAAATTGCACTGGAGCTCCAATCTAGGTCTGCTGACTTGAAGGAACTGATTGCTTTCTTCACTCTGAAAAAATGCTGAAATTTCACAGCTTCCATATCCAACAGTCGATGAACAAGGAACCTTAAATTTGCCAACCTCAGAGGCTACTGTGAAGCCCTTGGGGACTGGAAAACTTAGGGTTTCCAAAACCTTTTTTTTCCATTGCTTATTCTGAGATTTGAAAAGAGAAAACTTAATACTTGAGACCCATGATTTAATTGGAAAAGCACTTATTTGTCATAATCAGTAGACAAATTTAATTTCCAATTCACTGTCAGTAATTTTAGAAAAATTGTGTAGAATGGGAAACGCACTACATGATTGGAGAAGGGAATGTGTGGGAATTTTTTTTCCTAGAAAGAGAATGGATTTTTCAAGCTTTATGAAGCAGGGAGATGAGAGATTCATTGTTGTTGTTTGTTGTAGTGTTGTTTATTCTTCATTTTTGAAGAGCAATAACTGTATCATGAAGGCTATGTCTTGATTTGTAAGTGTATTGGATTCAACGTAGGAGTGTGAAAAATCATCAATCTCACTCTCTTCTCCAGAGTCTCCTGAGTGACAGACATAATTCAAGATAACTGAGAATGACCTTAGAAATTCTTGGTGAATACCAATAAAAATAATTTGATACCATGAAGATCAAATATGACTTCTTCAAGAATGGATCATGCAAATAAGCTTAAGCCTTCATCTCTTCTTATCTAGACTATTATTGCAACTTTTTTTACATAAGAAAAATAAAATTGTATTGCTGTCTTTGATTTTTTGCATTAATGTAGTTTCCCCCATTATTCTTCCTCCTACCTTCTCTAGAGATTATTGTTGTTCAGTTTATTCAATCCTATCTGATTCTTTGTGACCCTATTTTTTGCACTTAATAATAATTTAATTTTTTCCAATTACATGTAATTTCAACTTTCACTTTTATAAAATTTGTGTTCCAAATTTACCTTCCTCCCTTTCTTTCTTTTACCTTCCCCCAAACAGCAATTAATCTGGTATAGGTTACATTAGTACAATCATGCTAAACAGATTTCCATGAATCATTTTCTGAAAAAAGAATTAAAAAAACACAAAAAAGAAAACAGACAAAAAAGTGAAAATAGTATTCTTTGATCTATATTCAGACTCAAGTTGTTTTTCTGAGTGTAGATAACATTTTCCATCATGAGTCTTTTGAAATTGACTTGAATCATTATACTGATAATAAGAGCTAAGTGTATCATAATTGATCATCACACAATGTTGCTGTTAGTGTGTAGAATGTTCTCCTAATTCTGTTAAGTTCACTCGCATCAGTTCATATACGTCCAGGCTTTTCTGAAATTGGCCTACTCATAGTTTCTTAATGACCAATATTATTCCCTTACATTCATATACCACACCTTGTTCAATCATTCCTTAATTGATGGACATTCCCTCAGTTTCCAAATCTTTGCCAAAGAGTTGCCATAAACATTTTTGTATATGTCAGTCCTTTGGACCTAAGGCTATAAAACTGTGCATACCCTTTGATCCAGCAATACAGTACCAGATTTGTAACCCAAAGTTATAAAAAAGAAGAAAAGGACAGATAGCTTTAATTTCTTCATCTGAAAACTCCCTATTTGTATTCTTTGATCATTTATCCATTGGGGAATGATTTGTATTCTTATAAGTTTGACTCAGCTCTCTACATATTTGAGACATGCGGTCATTATCAGAAACACTGGCTGTAAAATTTGTTTCCAAGCTTTCTGCTTTCCCTTTAATTCTGGTTGTATTAGTTTTGTTTATGCAAAACATTTTTGATTTAATGTAATCAAAATTATCCATTCTGCATTTCATAATGTTCTCTATCTCTTAATTGGTCATAAATTCTTACCTTCTCCATAGATCTGCTCTCCTTGTTCTCCTAATTTGCTTATGTTATCACCTTTAATGTCTAAATCATGTATCCATTTCAATTCATCTTGGGATAGAGGATGAGATATTGGTCTATGACTAGTGTCTACCATGTTTGCCCATTTTCCCACCAGTTTTTGTGAAATAGTAAGTTCTTTTCCCAGAAACTGGAGTCTTTGGATTTATAAAACAGTAGATTTTTATAGTCATTGATTATTGTGTTTTGTGTACCCCACCTATTCCACTGATCCACCATTCTATTCCTTAGCCAGTAACAAATAGTTCTGATAGTTGCTATTTACTACTATAGTTTTAGATCCAGTATGGTTAGGCCTTTTTTTTTATTATTATTAATTCCTTTGATATTCTTGACTTTTGTTCTTTCAGATTAATTGTATTATTATTATCTTTTCCATCTATATAATATATATATGTGTGTGATATAGATATAGATAGATAGATATTACAGTTTGATATGGTATTGAATAAGTAAATTAATTTAGGTAGAATTATCATTTTTATTATATTAGCTCAGCCCACCTGTGAGCAATTTATCTTTTTCCAATTCTTTAGATCTCACTTTATTTGTGTGAAAAATGTTTTGTACTTGTGCTCAATGTAGTTCCTGGGTTTGTCTTGGCAGGCAGTCTCATAAATATTTTATATTGCCTATAATTATTTTTAAGGGAATTACTTTTTCCATTTCTTGCTGCTGAATTTTGTGGGTAATATACAGAAATGCTGATGATTTATGTGAGCTTGTTTTATATCCTGCAACTTTGTTAAAATTGTTAATTGTTTCAAAGAGTGTTTTAGTTGAGTCTCTAAAATTCTCTAAGAACATCATCATATCCTCTGCAAAGGATATTAGTTTTATTTCCTTCATGCCTATTCAAATTTCTTTAATTTCATTTTCTCCTCTTATTGTTATAGCTAAATTTTCTAGTACAATATTGAATAATAGTGGTGATAATGGGCATTCTCCTCCCCCCCCTTTTTTTTTTTTACTCCTAATCTTATTGGAAAACCTTCTAGCTTATCCCCTTTACATATACTGCTTATTTAGGGTTTTGAATAAATACAGCTTGTCATTTTAAGAAAAAATCCATTCATTCCTATGCTCTCTAGTGTTTTTAATAGGAATGGTACTGTATTTTGTCAAAAGATTTTTCAGCATCTATTGAGATAATCATATGGTTTCTATTAGTTTTGTTATTGATGTTATCTTTTATGTTAATAGTTTTCATACTGATATTGAACCAGTCATGGATTCCAATCTCACCTGATGATAGTGTATTATCCTCATGATAAATCAATATAATCTCTTTGTTAATATTTTGTTTAAAATTTAAGTATCAATATTGATTAGAGAAATTGATCTATTAATTTCCTTTTTTTAACTCTTCTTAGTTTATGTATCATCATCATTTTTTAATCATAAAAAGAATTTGGTAGAACTCCACTTATTTTTTTCCCAATGGTTTAAATAGTTTTGGAATTCTGGAAACATTTGGTAGAACTCACTTGTAAATCCATCTGGCCCTGGAGATTTTTTCTTAGAGAGTTCCTTGTTCAATTTCTTTTTCTAAAATGGGGTTATTTAAATATTTTATTTTGCTATCTGTTGATTGGACCAATTTATGTTTTTGTAAATATTCATCCATTTCACTTAGATTGTCAGATTAGTTGGGAAAATTGGGAAAATGACTATTGTTTTAATTTTCTTTTCATTGATGATAAATTCACTTTTTTATATTGGTAATTTGGTTTTCTCTCTTTAAAAAAATAAATTTACCAAGGTTTACCTTTCTCTCTTTTTTTAAAATAAAACCAGTTTTATTTATTAGTTGAATAGTTTTCTTTAAATTTTATTAATCTCTGAGAATTCAGAATGGTGTTTCATTGAGGATTTTTAATTTGTTCTTTTTCTAGCTTTTTAAGTTGTATGTCCAATTCATTGATCTCTTCTTTTTCTATTTTATCCCTGTAATTATTTAGAAATATAAAATTTTCCCTGATGACTGCTTTGGTTGTATCCCATAAAATTAGGTATGCTGTGTCACTAATGTCATTCTCTCTGAAGAAATTTTGGATCAATTCTATGATATGTTGTTTGACCAAAGTATTCTTTAGAATTAAACTATTTATGGGAAAATAGGGACGCTAATACATTGTTGGTGGGATTGTGAATACATCCAACCATTCTGGAGAACAATTTGGAACTATGCTCAAAAAGTTATCAAACTGTGCATACCCTTTGATCTGGCAGTGTTACTACTGGGCTTATGTCCCAAAGGGATCATAAAGAAGGGAAAGGGATCTATATGTGCATGAATGTTTATGGCAGCCCTCTTTGTAGTGGCCAGAAACTGGAAACTGAATAGATGCCCATCAATTGGAGAATGGCTGAATAAATTGTGGTATATGAATATTATGGAATATTATTGTTCAGTAAGAAATGACCAACAGGATGATTTCAGAAAGGCTTGTAGAGACTTACATGAACTGATGCTGAGTGAAACGAGCAGGGCCAGGAGATCCTTATATACTTCAACAACAATACTATATGATGATCAATTCTGATGGACCTGGCCATCTTCAGCAATGAGATGAACCAAATCAGTTCCAATGGAGCAGTAATGAACTAAACCAGCTACATCAAGCGAAAGAACTCTGGGAGATGACTAAGAACTATTACATTGAATTCCCAATCCCTATATTTTTGCCCACCTGCATTTTGGATTTCCTTCACAGGCCAATTGTACAATATTTCAGAGCCTAATTCTTTTTGTACAGCAAAATAACAGTTTGGTCATGTATACTTATTGTGTATCTAATTTATACTTCAATATATTTAACATGTACTGGTCATCCTGCCATCTAGGGGAGGGGGTATGGGGAAAGAGGGGAAAAATTAGAACAAAAGGTTTGGCAGTTGTCAATGTAAAATTAACCATACATATAACTTGTAAATAGAAAGCTATGAAATAAAAAAAAATATATTCCTTTTAAAAAATGTTTATTAATTTTTAAAAAAGAATTAAACTATTTAGTTTTCTATTAATTTTTAGTTTATCTTTCCATGCTACAGTGATTATGATTACTTCATTATCCAAAAATTATGTTTAAAATTTTCCTTTTTTGCATTTGATTGTGAGGTTTTATGCCTTAGTACATGGTCAATTCCTTTGTAGGTGCCAAGTACCATTGAGAAAATAGATATTCTTTTCAGTTTTCTCCAGAGGTCTTTTTTATCTAATTTTTCTAATATTTTATTTATTTCCTTAACTTTTTTCTTCTTTAATTTGTGATTTGATTTTTCTAGTTTTGAGAGGGGAATGTTGAGATTCCTCACTTGTAGTTTTTCTATTTCTTCCAATAATTCTCTTAACATCTTCTCTAAGAACCTGGATGTTATACCATTTGGTATACATATGTTTAGTATGGATATGATTTCATTATCTATGGTACCTTTTTCATAATTTAGTTTCCTTTCTTGTCTATTTTAATCACATTGATTTTTTATTTTGTTTTGTCTGAGATCATATTTGCTATATCTAGTTTTTATTACTTCAGCTAAACCATAATACATTCTACTCCAGCCTTTAACCTTTAGTTTGTATGTATTTTTCTGCTTCAAATGTATGTTTTTTTGGTAAACAACATATCGTAAGATTCTGGTTTTTAATCCACTCTACTATCTGCTTTTGTTTTAGGGGAGAGTTATTCCATTCACATTCACAATTATGATGAATAATTGTTTATTTCCTCCTGTCCTATTTTGTATACTTCCATTTAATATTTTTCTTTCTTCTTCCACCCTGTTCCTTACCAATATTTTGCTTCTCACCACTACCATTCTCTTCCATTTTATATCTTTCTCTCCTATTTCCCCTTCTATTTCCCTATAGTGTAAGATAAATTTCTATACCCAACTAAGTGTGTATGTTATTTCTTCTTTGAGCCAAATCTAATGAGATTAAGGTTCAAACACTTCTTACCCCTTTCTTTCTTTGTAATATATCTGTTATGCCTTTACATTTGATCTGATTTACCCTATTCTTTCTCCTCTTTCTTCTTTTCATCTTTTCTGTGTTGGAGCTGGAGGCCTCACAGATGACTAGCCTGCTGAACTAGCACTAAGGAGCTTTGGCTGCTGAACTTTCCTATCACTAATAGCTCTCATTGGCTTGTCAGGACATCATCTGTATCAGGCTACAATTTTCTTTTACCCAAATGAGATATAATTTTTCTGAAGTCTTTCTAAGTTGTCTTAAGCTGGAGAATTGTTTCATTCCATCTTTTGGGGATTTCTGTTGCCCCAGAATCTGTTTTAGAGACTTTACTGTAGCTACTGAGGGAAACTAGGAAGACTCATGTAACTTTGGCACCTCTCCACTATCTTTGTACCCCTGTGACCCTAATCTCTTTCTAGATCTCTTCTTTTAAACCATATTTGTTCTTAACAATTTTATATTTATTTTTAATCATATATGTGTTCTTTCTATTGTTGTCATCATTTTGTATAGTTTTCTTGATCCTATTTATTCCAGTCTATATGTTCAAGTCGATCCTTTCATTAATCAGTCTTATCATTTCTTACAGCACAATAATCATTTATTACATTAATATAGCACAATTTGTTTAGTCATTCCTTAACTGATTGACATCTACTTTTCTTTAATACATAATTAAGAGAGTTGTACCTTGTTAAAGGTTTTTTAAACAGATATTGAGCATAGTGGTTTTAAATGGTGTTTTCATTTTTAATATGATTAATGATGCTGATTGTTTTCCTAAAACCATTCTTCTAGTTCTTTTATAAATCCAATTTATCCATGATGAAGGCTTTCTTGGAGAAATCACTACAGTATTGACAGGATTTATTTTCAAATTGTTGAATTATTATTCATTAATGCTATTTCTATAGTTTTCCCATTTGTCTTTCCTGATTTGGGATGACATTTGTCTCATAAAAAGATTGCGATAGAGTCCTTTCTTTTTAATTTTTTGAAAGTAATTTTTGGTGTTCAAATATTGCTTATTCTCTTAAAGTTTGGAAAAAATACTTTGAATCCATTAGATTGGAAGTTTCCTATTCCCCTTTCTCCACTTAGATATTTCTTTTACAAGTAGTTCTATTTTCTTTTCTGAAAGTAGTTATTGAAGAGCTTTCTCTTTTCTTCTGACAACTTGGGTATTTTGTATTTTTTAAGATATTATCTCTCTTTTTAAAAATATTTCTCAGTTTCCTTAGTATATAACTATATAAAATAGAATAAGATCATATTTTTATATTATTTCTGATATTGTTGGGATTTCATTTTGCTTGTTTGCCACATTTTATTTGATTTTTCTGAACTCTTTCTTTCAAAACTATTTTTAAAATGTGTTTTATTTTAATTTATGAAATAAAACAAACATTTCCATAACAGTACAATAAAAAATGATTGCATATGAAACTGCAAATCTACTATGTAGAACTTGCTATTTCTTTCAAATATGCAATGCAACTATCATGCAACTTTCTTTTTGTCTTCTATTTCCCCTCCATCCCAGAGCTGGCTACTATTAGACATATACACACAAACAGATGTGTGTGTGTGCCTGCATATGTATGTAACTTCTTTCTCTAGATACAAATAATGTCTTTTATCATATGTCCTTTATAATTAATCTGCATATTTATAATAAATATAGCTTATTCACTCAAAGTCATTCCTAAAACAATATTCTGAACAGATTTTCTGAGATAATAAAATAAACAGGGAAATCTAGTTAGCAATAGTAATTGTACAAACAATTTTTGAAGCAAGTGTCTCTGATGAAGGCCTCATTTGTCAAATGTATAGGGAACTGAGTCAACTTTACAAAACATAAGAGCCATTCCCTAATTGATAGATGATTAAAAGATATGAACTGTTCTGAAAGAGCTATAAAAATCATGCATATCCTTTTACCTAACAATACCAATGTTTCCAGGAATTATTTGGGTCTGACCTGTAACAAAGCATTCCAAGTTTGTATTGGTTTGATCAGCCACAGTTGGACACAATAACTTGACTTTAACATAGGGTTGTCATTTGGTCTTCTTCAAAAATGAGCAATAGAACCAAACCACTGCTGGGCAAGAATCCCAAAAGAAATTTTTTAAAAAGGGAAAGGATCAAATATACAAAAATATTCTGTACAGAAAAATGTAAAAAAAAAAAACTACAAAATTCTTTTCTTAGGGAAAGAATTCAGGCAAAGAATTAGAAATTTAGGGGATGCCTATTTATTGTGGAATGGCTGAATGAATTGTGGTATTTGATTATGATGGGATATTATTGTTCTGTAAAAATGATGAATAGAATGCTCACAGAAAAACCTGGAAAGTTTTCCACAAACTCAAACAATTTGAAATATACTGCGTACAATGGAATGGAAATATTGTGAGATGATAAGCTATAAATGATTTTGCTATTGTCAGAAATACAATGATCTAAGATTACTCTTAAGGACTTATGACGAAAAATATTATCCATACCCAGAAAAAGAATGATCCTCTCTGAAGACAGAGTAAATCATACTTTTTTTAAACTTTATTTTTCTTGAAGGTTTTTTTTTGAGGGGGGTGGCGATTTATGTTTTCTTTTGCAACATGAATTTTCTGGAAATGATTTGCTTAACTTCACATGTACTTTCTCAATGGCGGAGGGTGGAGTAGAAGAGAGAGAATCCAGAACTCAGTTTTTTTTTTAATTAAAAAAATGTTTTATATGAATCTGGGGGATCTAAAAATATTTTGAAAAACATAAAAATAAAATGTTGTTTGCTAAAAGTTTATCAATTGAGTTAGTCTTTTCAAGCAACCATTTTTTATTTTAATTATTTCTATTTTTTGACTTCCAGGTAATCTATTTCTTTTCTAATTTGTAGTAATTCCTCTTTTGCTATCATTTTAGATTTACTTATTATTTTTAAAAATATTTTCAGTTCATTAATTCTCTCTCTTTTTAAAAATTTTGTTAAAGAATGTAGGAAAGATTCCTCTAAGGACTATTTTAGCTGCAACCTAGGAATTTTAGCATATTGCTATTCTTTTTTTTCCATCTATTTACTATTATTTTTATGATTTGTTCTTTGACTCCATAATTACTTAAGATCCTATTGTTGTTTCCACTTGGGTATATATCTTTTGTTTTCAGTCAACTGATGCAATAATTATTTTTGTTACATTATGATTTGTAAGGCATGTATTTGCAATTTTTGACTTTCTATATTTCTTTTCAATTTCATTGTGCCCTAATATATATCATTTTGGGTAAAAGTTCTCAATATTGCTGAACTACATGGATATTATTGTGTTGTGCCACTTAGAAGATGCCATAAGCCTCAGTTCTAGTTTCTCCAAAAATTTGCTCAATTTTATATTTTCCTCTTTGTTTATCTATGTGTCAGACAGACAAACAGATAGACAAAACTTGGAGGGAAGCCTTGGAATCATTTATCAATATTATTATTATTATTGTCTAAATTTTCTTGTAGTTATACTACTGTATGCTTTATGAATTTAGAAACTGAGGCCTTTAGAAAATTATTATTTTTTGGTCTATGGTTGCTTTCTGATCAATATAATTTCCTTGTTTATCCCTTTTTATGTTTTGCTTTATTTTTGCTTTGTGATTTTAGCTCTTGCTTTCATGTACTATTTGATGTGTAGTAATTTATGTATACCTTCTTCCTTTTATCCTACATATGTCTTTTTAAACAATGTTTTTCTTTCTTTCTTTCTTTCTTTCTTTCTTTCTTTCTTTCTTTCTTTCTTTCTTTCTTTCTTTCTTTTTGCTGAGGCAATTGGGGTTACGTGACTTGCCCAGGGTCACGCAGCTAGGAAATGTTAAATGTCTGAGACCATATTTGAACTTAGGTCCTCCTTACTTCAGGGCTGGGGCTGTATCCACTGCGCCCCCTAGCTGCCCCCGAATGTCTTTCTTATAAGCAAAACAAAAAACACATGAGATTGATTTTACTTTCTTATCCAATCTACCACTCTTTTTCATTTTATAGGATTATTTAAGCCATTTTTATTTAATATTATGAGAGTTAAGTTTGCATTTTTCTCTATTTGTCTCTCTTTTTCCCATTAGGGCTTATTCTTTCCTCTGTATATACAATACACTGTCTGTTCAGCTATTTTAGCATAATCTGTTTTAATTTATCTCTATTACCATTGTCTCTTTCCTTCTTATCCTCAAGCCATCTTCCTGTTTTCTAAATGTTTCTTGGTTTTGAAATTTTGGCAATTAGTCCTTTTTCTTTCTTGCTTTTACAAAATTATCTAATTTTCCTCCCCTTTCCCACTCAATTAAATAGTTGAATCAAATTCCTCTATCTTTCCCTCTCTTCAACTTCTTTTGTTTATTTTTTTTAAAATCACTTTTCTGGGCTTTTAAAAAAATTGGATTTTATTTCCTAAATCCCTTTAATGTTTGTCTTCCCTTTCTGTTGTACTTTTATTCTTTGATTGATCATCTTTATATTTTTTTTAATTTCTTCTTAATCTTTTATTTTTTTCCCTTTATTCTCTGCATTGCTCATGAACTTAAAACTTCCAAAACACTTATGTTGTGTTTCCTCTTCTAAAGAGTTCCTGTTATTACTTTTCATATCTCAGTCCCTTCCTTTTCCCTTTTTCTGTGTGCCTTACTCCTAAAAATACCAATTCCTAGAGGTGGGAGTGAGGATGATACTCTATGGTAGGAATCTTCCTATGTCTCAGATTTTACAATGCATTATTACCTTTTCCTTTCCTTTGGTCACTCCTCTTCCCCCACTTCCCTAGGTCCACATTCTTCTGGGTGTCAATTGGTTGCAGGAATTTTTATTCTTTTTCTCCTGAAGCTGGAAGAATGGGCTTTCCTTATAAGCATCAAATTCCCAAAGATCATGCTCATTGTAAGGTTCTCATCTCCCTTTATATACTATATTCCATGGTATGAATATTCATTATTGGTATCTAATTCTACCATCAAAGTTCCATTTTCAGTTCCTCACTTTGTCTCTTCATCTATTTTATAAACTCTTTTATTAGAAGACTACAAAAATTATTTTTCCCTTCATTGTTAACTTTTGTCTTTATTTGTGTACATTATCAATTCCTTTTTTTTTCTTTCTCTCTTCCTCCTATTTAAGTGTACTTTTTGTGTACTTAATTTATCCACCCCACCCCAAAAAAATAGATGATTCAGCTTAAGTAGGCATTGTATAGTTGTTGTTGTTGTTGTTTCTATTATGTTTGGGTCTTCATGATCTTTTTGGGGGGTTTTCTTGGCTGAAGTATTAGCGGGGTTTATCAGTTTAGTTCATTATCTCTTGTCACCATCAAATTCTATTTGAATTTTTCTTTCACTTTTGTCTTCCCACTTGGATATAGATAGAAATCTTTTAATAGTTTTTTGGGGGATATTTTAATTTTTTTCTTCTAAATTTGTTTACCCTTTTTTTTTTATTTCTGTTGGCTGAAGAATCTAAGAAGCACATACTTCTTTGGTCTAGTTTTCTTTCTAGAAATAGGCTCAGACTTGGAAAATAAGTCACCTTGGGTTGCATTTTAATTATATCATTTGGAAGATATTAGCCCATTCCCTTCTGTGGATTCTTGTCAGTGCAGAATAATCTTCACTTATGAGAATTTCCATCCTGCGGTCAAGATTTGAAGAGAAGCAATAAACATGGGAAAGTATTTTTACATTCAAAGATTCTGATAAAGGCCTCATTTCTAAAATATATAGAGAATTGACTCAAATTTATAAGAATTCAAGCCATTCTCCAATTGATAAATAGTTAAAGGATATGAACAGACAATTTTCAGATGAAGAAATTGAAACTATTTTTACCCCTATGAAAAGGTGTTCCAAATTTTTATTGATCAGAGAAATGCACTACACACCTGTCAGATTGGCTAAGATGACAGAAAAAGATAATGACGATGTTGGAGGGGATGTGGGAACACTGGGACACTGATACATTGTTGGTGGAACTGTGAATGGATCCAACCATTCTGGAGAGCAATTTGGAACTATGCTCAAAAAGTTATCAAACTGTGCATACCCTTTGACGCAGCAGTGTTTCTACTGAGCTTATATCCCAAAGAGATCTTAAAGGAGGGAAAGGGACCCACATGTGCCAAAATGTTTGTGGCAACCCTTTTTATAGTGGCTAGAAACTGGAAATTGAATGGATGCCCATCAGTTGGAAAATGGCTGAATAAATTATGGTATGTGAATGCTATGGAATATTATTGTTCTGTAAAAAACGACCAACAGGATGATTTCAGAAAGGTCTGGAGAGACTTATATGAACTGATGCTAAATGAAATGAGCAGAACCAGGAGATCATTGTACATGGCAACAGCAATATTATATGATGATCAATTTTGATGGACATGGCTCTCTCCAACAATGAGATGATTCAAATCAATTCCAATTGTTCAGTGATGAAGAGAGCCATCTACACACAAAGAGAGGTATGGGAACTGAGTATGGACTACAGCATAGAATTCTCACTCTCTGTTGTTTTTTTTTTTTTTTTTTTTTTTTTTATTTATTTTTTTTTTTATTTAATAGCCTTTAATTTAATTTACAGGATATATATACATGGGTAACTTTACAGCATTAACAATTGCCAAACCTCTTGTTCCAATTTTTCACCTCTTACCCCACCCCCCCCCCTCCCCTAAATGGCAGGATGACCAGTAGATGTTAAATATATTAAAATATAACTTAGATACACAATAAGTATACATGACCACAACATTATTTTGCTGTACAAAAGAATCAGACTCTGAATTATTGTACAATTAAGCTTGTGAAGGAAATCAAAGATGCAGGTGTGTGCATAAATATAGGACTGGAATTCAATGTAGTGGTTTTTAGTCATCTCCCAGAGTTCTGTTTCTGGGTATAGCTAGTTCAGTTCATTACTGCTCCATTAGAAATGATTTGGTTGATCTCGTTGCTGAGGATGGCCTGATCCATTAGGACTGGTCATCATCTAGTATTGTTGTTGAAGTATATATGATCTCCTGGTCCTGCTCATTTCACTTAGCATCAGTTCGTGTAAGTTTCTCCAGGCCTTTCTGAAATCATCCTGTTGGTCATTTCTTACAGAACAGTAATATTCCATAATTTTCATATACCACAATTTATTCAGCCATTCTCCAACTGATGGACATCCATTCAGTTTCCAGTTTCTAGCCACTACAAAGGGCTGCCACAAACATTCGTGCACATACAGGTCCCTTTCCCTTCTTTATAATCTCTTTGGGATATAATCCCAGTAGTAACACTGCTGGATCAAAGGGTATGCACAGTTTGATAACTTTTGAGCATAGTTCAAACTACTCTCCAAAATGGTTGGATTCGTTCACAACTCCACCAACAATGAATCAATGTCCCAGTTTTCCCATCCCCTCAACAATCATCATTATTTTTCCTGTCATCTTAGCCAATCTGACAGGTGTGTAGTGGTATCTTAGAGTTGTCTTAATTTGCATTTCTCTGATTAATAATGACTTGGAGCATCTTTTCATATGACTAGAAATATTTTCAATTTCTTCATCTGAGAATTGTCTGTTCATATCATCGACCATTTTCAATTGGAGAATGGCTTGATTTTTATAAATTAGAGTTAATTCTCTATATATTTTGGAAATGAGGCCTTTATCAGAACCTTTGACTGTAAAATTTTTCCCAGTTTAGTGCTTCCCTTCTAATCTTGTCTGCATTAGTTTTGTTTGTACAAAACTTTTCAGTTTAGGTATAATCAAATTTTTCTATTTTGTGATCAGTAATGATCTCTAGTTCTGCTTTAGTCATAAAACCTTCCCTTCCACAGGTCTGAGAGGTAAACTATCCTATGTTCCTCTAATTTATTAATAATTTCATTCTTTATGCCTAGGTCATGAACCCATTTTGACCTTATCTTTGGTACGGCGTTAAGTATGGATCAATGCCTAGTTTCTGCCATATTAGTTTCAATTTTCCCAGCAATTTTTATCAAACAGTAAGTTCTTATCCCAAAAGCTGGGATCTTTGGGTTTGTCAAAGACTAGGTTGCTATATTTGTTGACTGTTTTATCCCTTGAACCTAATCTATTCCACTGATCAACTAATCTATTCCTTAGCCAATACCAAATAGTTTTGGTAACTGCTGCTCTATAGTATAGTTTTAGATCTGGTACAGCTAAGCCACCATCATTTTTTTTTTTTTCATTAATTCCCTTGAAATTCTTGACCTTTTGTTTTTCCATATGAACTTTGTTGTTATTTTTTCTAGGTCATTAAAATAGTTTTTGGGAGTCTGATTGGTATAGCGCTAAATAAATAGATTAGTTTAGGTAATATTGTCATCTTTATTATATTTGCTCGCCCTATCCAAGAGCATTTAATATTTTTCAATTGGTTAGATCAGACTTAATTTGTGTTAAAAGTGGTCTGTAATTTTGCTCATAAAGTTTCTGATTTTCCCTTGGCAGATAGATTCCTAAATATTTTATATTATCAGTAGTTACTTTAAATGGAATTTCTCTTTGTAACTCTGACTGTTGGATTTTGTTAGTGATATATAAGAATGCTGATGACTTATGTGGGTTTATTTTATAACCACAACTTTGCTAAAGTTGTGGATTATTTCTAATAACTTTTTAGCAGAATCTCTGGGGTTCTCTAAGTATACCATCATGTCATCGGCAAAAGAGTGATAATTTGGCTTCCTCATTTGCCTATTCTTATTCCTTTAATCTCTTTCTCAGCTCTTATTGCTATAGCTAGCGTTTCTAATACAATATTAAATATGTAACAGTGATAGTGGGCAACCTTGTTTCCTCAGATCTTATTGGGAATGGTTGCAGTTTGTCTCCATTACATATGATGCTTACTGATGGTTTTAAATAGATGCTGCTGATTATTTTAAGGAAAAGTCCATTTATTCCTATACTTCCAAGTGTTTTAATAGGAATGGATGTTGGATTTTATCAAATGCTTTTTCTGCATCTATTGATATGATCATATAGTTTTTTTGTTAATTTGGTTATTAACATGGCCAATTATATTGATAGTTTCCTAATATTAGACCAGCCCTCATTCCTGGTATAAATCCTACTTGATCATAGTGTATTATCTTGGAGATGATTTTCTGTAGTCTTTTTTGCTAATATCTTATTTAAGATTTTAGCATCAATATTCATTAGGGAGATTGGTCTATAATTTTCTTTCTCTGTTTTCAGCCTACCTGGTTTAGGTATCAATTACCATGTCTGTGTCATAGAAGGAATTTGGTAGGACTCCTTCATTCCCTATTTTATCAAATAATTTATATAGCATTAGGCCAATTGTTCTTTAAATGTTTGGTAAAATTCACATGTAAATCCATCTGGTCCTGGGGATTTTTCTTAGGAGTTGTTTAATTGCCTGTTCTATTTCTTTTTCTGAAATAGGACTATTCAAACAATTTACTTCCTCCTCTGTTAATCTGGGAAGTCTATATTTTTGGGTAGTCATCCATTTCACTTAGGTTATCAAATTTATTGGCATAAAGTTGAGCAAAATAACTCCTTATTATTTCTCTAATTTCCTCTTCCTTGGTGGAAAGTTCTCCTTTTCATTTTTAAGACTACTAATTTCATTTTCCTCCCTCCTTTTCTAATCAGATTTACCAAAGGCTTATCTATTTTATTGGCTTTTTCATAGAACCAACTCTTAGTTTTATTAATTAGTTCAATAGATTTTTTACTTTCAATATTTTTAATTTCTCCTTTTAATTTTAGAATTTCCAATTTAGTATTTGATTGGGGTTTTTAATTTGGTCTTTTTAGTTTTTTAGTTGCAAGCCAATTCATTAATCTTTTCTTTCTCTGTTTTATTCAAGTAAGCCTCTAAGGATATAAAATTCCCTCTTATTACCGCTTTGGCTGCATCCCACAAATTTTGGTATGATGTCTCATCATTGTCATTATCTTGAGTGAAATTATTAATTGTATCTATAATTTGCTGCTTCACCAATCATTCTTTAAGATGAGATTGTTTAGTTTCAATTACTTTTTGGTCTATTTCCCCCTAACTTTTTGTTGAATGTAGTTTTTATTGCATCATGATCTGAAAAGAAAGCATTTACTATTTCTGCTTTCTTGCATTTAATTTTGAGGTCTTTATGTCCTAATATATGGTCAATTTTGAATAGGTTCCATGAACTGCTGAGAAAGAAAGTATATTCCCTTCTATCTCCATTCAATTTTCTCCAAAGATCCAACATACCCTAATTTTCTAATATTCTGTTTACTTCTTTAATTTCTTTCTTATTTGTTTTGTGGTTTGATTTGTCTAATTCTGAGGTGCAAGGTTGAGATCTCCTACTATTACAGTTTTGTTGTCTATTTCTTCTTGCAACTCTCTAACTTCTCCTTTAGGAAGCTGAGTGCCATACCACTTGGTGCATATATGTTTAATATTGATATTGCTTCGTTGTTTATTCTACCCTTTAGCAGGATGTAGTTTCCTTCCTTATCTCTTTTAATTAGATCAATTTTACTTTTGCTTGATCTGAGATAAGGATGAGCTACCCCTCTTTTTGACTTCACCTGAAGCATAATAGATTTTGCTCCAGCCTTTACCTTTACTCTATATGTATCCCCTGCTTTAAATGTGTTTCTTGTAAACAACATGTTGTAGGTTCTGACTTTTGATCCAGTCTGCTATCTGCCTCCTCTTTATGGGGAGTTCATCCCATTCACATTTATGGTTAGAATTACTAAATCTGTATTTCCTGCCATCCTAATAACCCCAGATTGTGCTTTACTTATTCTTGCCTCCCCAACCCTCTTTCCCCTTTAAACTTATGTGCCCCTCTTGTGATCACGATCTATCCTCTTTATAATCCCCCTTCCCCCCTTTGAGTCTTTTCCCCTTCCTTCCCTTATTCTCTTTTTCTTTTCCCTTTCCTCTCCCCGTTTTTAATGGGGCTGAGAGAATTTTCTCTAAAACAAATGTCAATTATTTTTCCTTTGAGCCAACTCTGATGAGAGTAAGATTCACACAATGTTCCTCCCCTCTCTAAATTCCCTCAGATATGATAAGTTTCCTTGCCTCTTTGTGGGATGTGGTTTCCCTCTTTTTATCCCTCCTTCCCACCTTGATTCTGCCATCATCCTTTTCCATATCTACTTCCCTTTTTATGTTATATCATACTATCAAATTTTACATGTATTTTTTGTATATCCACACAGAAATACAATTCTCAAGAGTTATTTTTACCTTTTTCTGCATCTCTTGGTTCTATTCTTGGAGATCAAATTTTTGTTTAGTTCTGGTTTTTCTTCAGAAACAAATGGAATTCATTTGTTTCATTAAATATCCATCTTCTTCCCTGGAAGAAAATGCTCAGCTTAGCTGGGTAGTTTATTCTTGGCTGCATCCCAAGTTCTTGTGCCTTTCAGATATCATATTCCAGGCCCTTCTTTCCTTTAATGTAGAGGCAGCCAGATCTTGGGTGATCCTTATTGTGGCACCCTCGGTATTTAAATGGTTTTGGCTGCTTGTAAAATTTTTTCCTTAATCTGATGGTTCTGAAATTTTGCCACAATATTCTTAGGGGTTTTTATTTTAGGGTTTCTTTCAGAAGGTGTTCGATGAATTCTTTCAATGCCTATTTTACCTTCTGATTCTATTACATCTGGGCAGTTCTCTTTGATGATTTCTTGTAAAATAGTATCTAGGCTCTTTTTTCATCATAGTTTTCGGAAGTCCAATAATCCTCAGATTATCTCTCCTAGATCTATTTTCCAAGTCTGTCATTTTAGCAAGTAGATAATTCATGGTTTTTTCCAGTTTGTCATTTTTTTGGTTTTGCTTGACTGATTCTTGCTGTCTCAATGCATCATTAGTTTCAATTTGTTCAGTTCTAATTTTTTAAAGAATTATTTTCTTCATTAGCTTTTTTTTACTTCTTTCTGTATATGTCCAATTGAGTTTTGAATGTATTGTTTTGGTCTGTGGAATTTTTTTCCATTTCACTAATTTTTTTTTAGTGAATTATTTTCTTTTTCAATTCACAGATCCTACTTTCTTTGAGAGTTCTTTGTCTTTTCAATTCACGGATCCTACTTTCTTTGCAGTTCTTTGTCTTTTCAATTCACAGATCCTACTTTCTAGTGATTCTTTATTTTTTCAATTCACAATTCTTACTTTCCTGAGATTTTTTATTTTTCCAATTCACCAATTTTGTTTCCCTGCACTTCCTGGGAATTTTTAACTTTTTCAATTCGTATTTCAGGAAGTTGTTGCTCTCTTAAGAGCTTCTCTTTCCTTTCCCCATTTATCTTCTAACTCTCTTTTGAGACTTTTAATGGTCTCTTCTATGAGAGCATTATGTAAAAGAGGACAGTCTGATGCATTTTTGCTGTTTGAGGTCTCTTCAGGTTTGCTGACCTGCTCTTTTTCTGCATAGAAGCTGTCAGATCGTTCTTTTCATCTTTTTATTCATGTTTTAAAGCCTTTAGGGTGGTGTCTCCTAGGCAAGGGGTTACCAGCTTCCTCTGCAGAGCAGGGAGGATGTAAACCGATTTCCGGCTCAAGGTATGGGAGTGCTCCAGTGGAGTTTCCCTTCCCCCAACAGGAAGTGGATTCAGCACTGGCCGAGCTATCAAACGGCTTAGTAGGGCTGAGTGGATTATCGATTGCCCTCGGCTAGAGACTAAGTGGTGAAAGTGTCACCGCCCAGGCCGGAGCCTCTTGTGGGACTGTGAGTATTAGCAGCTGAGCACAGACCGCAGACCGCCCGGAACTCTGCCCCAGTGTCTCTGCCCAATGCAAATCAGCCCTGGAAAAGCTCTTATGGCCCCAAGCCGAGCTCCCCACTGTGCAGATTGGAGGCTAACCCGGGCTGCGTCCTCCTGCGGTGCAGGATCACAACTGCCCCAAGGAAAAGCCCTGTACTGCGGGCTGGGGCTGCGCGCTTGTGCTGAGATCTGTGCCTTCACCCTCGGTTTGAGACTCTCCTCGGAACCCTAATTTCTCTCCCCGTCTGCGCCGATCTCCCCCCTGGCCCCGGAACCAACCTTTTTTGGCGAGACTGCAGATTTTCTTCAGCCGGTGAGTTGTTCTACTTCTTATCTTTACGAATTGTAGCAGTCAAGACTATTTTTGAGGCTCGATATAATATTGATAAAGAGGGTAAGAGAAGAGCTTAGAAAGTCGCGTGTGTCTTCTCCGCCATCTTGGCTCCGCCCCACTCTCTGTTGTTTACTTGCATTTTGTTTTCTTTCCCATTTTTATTTTATCTGTTTGATCCAATTTTTCTTGTGCAAGATAACTGTATAAATATGTATACATATATTGGATTTAACATATTTTTTAAAAAGAAAATTTCTGTCCTCTATTTGAAAATCTTTTTGCTTGGTCACTTGTAGAATTTATCGTTTGTTAATGGGATTGTTAAATTTAATAACTGTGGGTTTTCAAAATTGCAATATTGTTGTTGTTTTGGAGCTAATATGTAGTTTCTTTATCTCCTGGGTTCAGATATTTTGATCACTTTTCTTGTATTAAGGAAAATAGAAGGAAAATGGGTCATCTAGGTGACTCATGATAGAGGGCCAGACTTTATGTGAGAAAGCTTCATTTTCCTGAATTCAAATCTGATCTTAGACACTAGCCATGTGATAGTGGACAAGTCACACTTTGAATTTTACCCAAAATGGTCAAAAGAGGGTAGTGTATGTATGTATGTATATATATATATATATATATATATATATATATGTATGTATGTATATATATATATATGTATATATATGTATGTATGTATATATACATACACACACACATACATTTCCACAAACAATTTGGTGCATGAATACATTAAACTCAATCTAGATACAAATAGAAACAATGCGAGCAGAAGGAGAATATAAAAGGGCAAAATAAATCCTAAACTTAGGAAAAAAAAAGAGTGAAACTAAGGTGACCAAGAAAGAAATAAGGAGTAACAGCTTGAAATAAGTAGAAATTGTAGGCTTTGGATAAGAAAAATGTAAGAGAATATGATGAAGAAAAATTAAATTAAAATGATGAGAAATATAAATTGTGAATGTGACAAATTCACTGATAAAACAGGAATGATTAGCAAGTTGGATTATAAAACTATAATATGTCTGTTTAATGGGCAGGTAGGTGGTGCAGTGGATAGAACATCAGCCCTGAAGGACCTGAGTTCAAATCTGACCTCAGACACTTAATACTTCCTAGCTGTGGGATTCCGGGCAAGTCACTTAACCCCAACTGCTTCAGCAAATATATATATATATATATATATATATATATATATATATATATTGTGTGTGTGTGTCTGTGTGTGTGTCTGTGTGTGTTTAAAGAACATAAAACTTAACATTCTGTTGAAATATAGAAAAAGAGTGAAGTTAACGTTATTAGTAGACTACTATAACAACTCTAATTACCACATACTATACTAATTGGCATAAATAATAATACTAATTGGAACAACAAAATGATTGGGATAAAAAAGGGGTTCAATTAACAATTTTTCACAGGTGATAAAGGCCTGTATCATAATGAAAACAGTGCTGGTGGACACAAGTTCTAAGAAGAGCTCATTAGATTTGGTAGGGTGTTCTTTTTTTTTTTTTCTTTTTTTGTTGTTGTTCCTTCTCCACCCTCCAATGTGGGAAAGAAAAAAATAGAATTTTTTTAGTTGAAAAAAAAATGCAGATATCAAAGGATATGAAAAATCCATTTTTTAATGAAGAATTGCAAACTATAATAACCATAGAAAAGACTGTGATGATGAAAAAACAAAATCAAAACAACTTTATGGTTTCATCTCACAACCATCAAACTAAGCAAGAGGAAAAAAGAAAAAAACACATAAAATATTCAATGCATAGGGGGTGGTGAAAGGATAGGCACTGTAATGTACTTGCTGGTGGAGCCATCAAGATGAAAGCATTCTGGAAACCATTTGGAATTGTACAAAAAAATGACATATGTCTATATCTTTTGTCCCACAGATACTATCATGAGGCATATTTCCATAGGAGATCATTGATTTTAAAGAAAATAAAGGTTGCATAAACTTCAAAATATTTTCAGCAGCACCTTTAATGGTAGCAAAGCACTAGGAATAAGGAATAGAGCTGTTGAATGGAAAAAGGCTAAACAAATTGTGGCGTATGAATATAATGAATATTAATGTGTTGTAAGAAGTAATAAACATGATGAAAATAGAGGAGTATGAAAAGAGTAATGAATGGATGAAGTCAGTAGAACCGGGACAACAGTCCATCAAAATTGATCTTCACATAAGCTTATTGTTGCTTTGTATAACGTTTTCTTGGTTCTACGTACTTCACTTAGCATCACTTCATGTAAGTCTCTCCAACACTCTCTGAAATCATCCTGCTGATAATTTCTTATAGAACAATAATATTCCATAACAATCATAGCCCATAACTTATTTATCCATTCCCCAACTGATGGGCATCCATTCAGTTTCCATGCTTAAGCATGATCCTCAACAGTAAGGAGAGGTCCAAACACACCAGGTGAGCAGAAGCAGAGCTTTTCACTTCCCCAGTATTGTGTGCCTGGTGGTGAGCCAGAAATGTTGAATTGGTTAAATAGCAAAAAACTTGGGTTCATTGGATGGACTGAAAAGGAAGTAACCATTGACCAATAGTTAGCAATGCTGTCTACTTCCTGTGGGACATGTAATTTCCTAAAGCTTAGACCTAGGGTCTGGCCTTTTCTGCCCTACAGCCTTCTGAGAATAGGGATGATGGGACTTCCTGAAACTTAGACCTAGGGTCTGACCCACTCCATTTCATAAACTTTTTGAGAAATCTTTACCTGGTCCCATTCACTGGCATAATAACTATTCTTATACATATGAGTCCTATTCCTCTTATTTTGATCTCTTTTTCTGAGAAATGAGTGAAGGGAAGGAAAAAGAGAAATACCTAGCTCTTCCTATCACCAATCTTAACCCATTCTGTTTGGCATTAAAAGACCTAACTACTTTCTATCTTTCTAATCATTCTATATTGTAGACCTCCCCTTATTTTGAGAGACAATTGCTGCCTTGCTGTTCCTCAGAGAAGACCCTCTATCTCCAACTCTAGACATTTTTATTGAACGTCTTCTATGTTTACTTCCTGGATACCCTGAATTCCTTCAAGTCTCAGATAAAATCCTACATTCTACATGAAGTCTTTCTGAGTTCCTATTACTTCTTTTACCCCTCTGTTGATTACTTACAATTCATCCTGCATTAGCCTATATCCTTATCTGACCATAGTGTTTTTTTTAATGCATCTCCTCCATTAAATCACAAGTTCCTTGAAATAGACTGTCTTTTGTCTTTCTTTGTAGACTAGAATTTTACACGACTGGTAAAAAGTGCTTACAAATATGTGTTGACTGCTGTCTGGATGGCAGCTTTGATATTTTTTCTAAATACTGTGTGCATGTGTTAGATTGAGATTGTTAGTAAAGAAACTTGTTGACAATATTTCCCCCAGTTACCTGCTTTCCTTTTGATTTTAGTTGCATTGATTTTGTTTCTGTAAAAACTTTTAAATTTGTATTTAATTGATATTCCCAGAGCTACAACTTCTAAATCAATTTAAATAAGGCAGAGTCTTGTACATAGTAGTCAATACATACTTATTGATTGATCATTTTTATGGTCTTGTACCCTGGCAGAAAAAATAGAAATTTATTCCACAGGAAACTGTAATGGGCTGAAGCTCGAGGTGATACACTGAGGTCCCAAGCAAGTGAAGCTAAATAGTAATTGGACCATACTCTATTAATATATATGCTTGGAGAAAGAATGGCCCCCACCCACTCTTTGTGTAAGTCCTGATGTGTTGTATAGGAAATGACAATTTTGGTGGGTGGAGGCAAAGGGGCAGGAAGAGAGGAGGGGAGAGACTGCTGGCTGGTGTCTTGTCGCAGCTGCTCACATTGCCATTGCAATCCTTCTTCACCCTCCACAAAGAATAAAGATAGAAGATTTTCCCCTAACCTGAATTCCTGACTCCCGCTGATTTTAAATACATAGTCATCACATTTGGCGCCCAACATGGGGCTGTTTTTCATTCCCTATGGCAAAACTGTACATGCATATCTTTTATAAGGCTCAGCTAAATTAACGCTAGACACTGAAAAAGCAAATCTTTTCATATCCTCCTTATCCAGAAGGATAGAATAGAAACAATCCTTAATATTTATGACCCAAAGAGGCCATTCTCTAGGCAATTGAGTAGGAGATGGAAGTACAGGCTGAAGAGTTCCATAGTTTCCATCTATTCATTCACCTTTCTTAAATCAGTCAACATCCTCCATTTTCCAGATTTCTTTTTTACAACAAACACTGGGGAATTCCAAGGACTTAGAGAAGGTTGTAAGTATCCTTGGTAAAGTTGCTCCTGTACTATATCTAAGAAGGCCTGAATTTTATCGCTACTTAAGGGCCACTGTTCTATCCACACTGGTGTATCAGTTTTCCATTGGATAGGAACAGGTGAAAGTGTTGGCAGGTCTTCAACAGCAGCCCTGCTTAAAAAACCAAAGTACTCATTTTTAACCCTAATTGCTGTAAAACATCTCTTTCCCACAGATTGATGGGAATTTTTTCAACTATAAAAGGAGTAAAAACTCCTGTTTTGCCTTCAAAAGTCCATCTCATAGGGGCAGCACTAACTTCAGCTGCTATTGATCCTCCTATGCCAGACATGTAGGTGTCTGCTTTAATCTTTGGCCAGTGATTGGGCCAATTGGCACCTCTAATAACTGTACGATCTGCACCTGTGTCTACCAATCCTTCTAATGGTAGGCCATTTATATAGATTGTGAGCATAGGTCGGTCAGTTGTTACAGCTGCTGTCCAGTATATTGCTGGATTTTGTGGTCTGGAGTCAGAATCTGGGTGACTATCACCAGGCTGCTTATTAGGATTTTGTATGAGTAAACCTGCTGCTACTGCTTCTCCTGGGTGATAAGTCACACATTGTCTACCTGTATTAGTGACTGGGATGTTATCTACACATTCCCCAGTTTCCCACATCAGTGTATGAATGGACACTGTTTTGTACGTACAAAAAGGAGGTGAAATGGTCAAGCCTACTGTGCCTGGAGGCAAGGGATCCATAGGCTGGAGAGGAACAGATTTCACCTCTCCAGGGGGTATCTTAGTTGTCCCAGCTGCATACAACTCTATTCTCTCTAATTGTAATCCCTTTCTCCCATCAGGATGCTTCCTGGCTAATTGGTCATGTCTGGGTATTGGACTTCTAGGCACTCTCTGAGTGCACCATTGCCTCCCATCATGCCCCAAGTGTTCTTTGCCTGGGGCCCTGGGGCTGGGCCCCTCATCCCATTTCCCTGAAGCTGTCTACATTCTGAGGCCCAATGGAAGCCTCTGTTGCATTTTGGACATGGGGTATTGGGTCTTGTTCTCCCACCCTCTTTTCTCACTTTGTCTCTATACCAACAATGAGCTTTCAGATGCCCTACTTTACCACACTGAAATTGATAGGCGATATCTAAGGATGTGACCCATTATAAATCTTTTGGTCATCTGTCTTTTATCCACGTTGTGGTAGACACCTTTTCAGGATTCACTTTTGCAATACCAGCAGCAAAAGAGGCAGCCCGAGTGGTCACTGAATTCCTCACACAAGCATTTGCAGTTATGGGTGTGCCACAAGCAATAAAAACAGACAATGGTCCTGCTTATACTTCCAAACATTTTGCACACTTTTGTGCACAGTATAAGATTTTACACACCACTGGCATACCTTTTACTCCTCAAGGACAGGCAATAGTAGAGAGGAGAAACAGAGACATTAAGACGCTCCTCCAAAAACAAAAGAAAGGGGGAGCCACGGGTAACCCTAAAGAACTTCTAAATCTAATCCTTTATACTATTAACTTCTTGATTTTTGACAGATGCACTGGCTCCGGCAGACAGGTTTTATAACCCACCGGAAGGGCAGTGTTCAGTGCGAGCAGCTCCACTATCTTTAGATAATCGCCAGGTGATGTGGAGAGACCCAGAAAGTGGTGAATGGAAAGGACCAGATAGGCTAACTGCTTGGGGGAGAGGGTTTGCTTGTATCTCTACAGGTGGAGAAGAAATCAGATGGGTGCCAACAAGCCATATTCTCCTTGTCCATCACAGAGAGATGGAGCAGACTCTTGAAATGAAGGAGAAGACCCAAGAAATATCGGGTGGTTCTGTTGCTGATTGTGCTCACCATTGAAAGAACGTGGAAGTTATGGCGTTTGACTCATGGACATTGAAAATTGTTGGACTTCAAAACCCACAGGAATCATTGGATTCTCTGAGACATGATAAGATTATTGTAGGACTTGAAAACCCTCAGGAATCATTGGATTCTCTGAGATATAAGATTGTTGTAGGACTTGAAAACCCTCAGGAATCATTGGATTCTCTGAGATATAAGATTGTTGTAGGACTTGAAAACCCTCAGGAATCATTGGATTCTCTGAGATATAAGACTTGAAAGCCCTCAGGAATCATTGGATTTTCGGAGAAATGATAAGACTGTTACAGGACTTCAAAATCTGCTGGAATCATTGGATTCCCCAACACATAAAAAGACTTTTGCAGGACTTCAAAAACTTGGGGGGATCATTGGATTCCCTGACATGTGAAGCAATGGACAATAGATTGGTTTTGGACTATTTCTTGGCGGCTGAAAAAGGCGTATGTGTGACTGTTGTTTACATACCCTCCTTCTAGGACTTCTGGCAATCTTTTACAATACCATGTTGATTTATATTATTTGTTATACTGCTACTTGCATGTACAATTCATGTTTGTTACACCACATCAAGCCTGCACGGACTGAGGGGAGGGTCATCACTAATAGCCTCTGTGTTATTGCTATGTGCTTGTGTAATACCTCCCATGTTGATGGGTTTGCGCATAATAAGACCCTTCAGCCCAGAAACATGCTAGCAACTCCCCACTTCCCTTTGGTGCTTTTCATCTCCCTTCCTGAGATATCGGGGAGGGCATGATCATCTCCTTTTTAGTGCTTTCACTTCCCTTCCTGAGAAGTCAGGGAGGGTGTGATCACCTCCCCTTGGGGGCTCTCACCTCCCTGAGTAGTCAGGGATGGCATGACCACCTGTGTTCTAAAACAAAAGAGAGCGGAAGATGTAATGGGCTGAAGCTCGAGTTGATGCACTGAGGTCCCAAGCACACGAGGCTAAATAGTAATTGGACCATACTTTATTAATATATATGCTTGGAGAAAGAATGGCCCCCGCCTACTGTTTGTGCAAGTCCTGATGTGTTGTATAGGAAATGACAATTTTGGTGGGTGGAGGGAAAAGGGCAGGAAGAGAGGCGGGGAGAGACTGCTGGCTGGTGCCTTGTCACAGCTCCTCACATTGTGATCGCAATCCTTCACCCTCCACAGAGAATAAAGATAGAAGATTTTCCCCTAACCTGAATTCCTGACTCTGGCTGATTTTAAATACACAGTCATCACAGGAAACAGTGAGACATTGAAGGATTTTGAACAGAAGATGACTGATGTACTGGATCTCTGGGCAAGAAATAATTTCAGTTGTGTTTAACTCTTTGTGACCCCATCTGGGCATTTTTCTCTTTGCAAGGATGTTAGAGTGATTTTTCATTCCTTCTCCAGCCAATTTTACAGATGAAGAAACCAAGACAAACAGGGTTAGATGACTTGCCTAAGGTCACGCAAATAATAAGTGTGTGAGACCTTATATGAACTCATAAAGATAAATCTTCCTGACTCCAGACCCAGTGCTCTATTTGCTATATAACCTGGTTGACTCTTGAGCAGTGACAAAAAGGATTAATTGGAGTGGTATGAGTAGAAATGTAAATTATAGAATCAAAGATCAAAGAATATTCAGATCTATATAAGATTTCTGAGGTCATCTATCTCATCATCTCATCAAATGAGGTAATACTCCTAAATTACTTGTCACAATGCTTGGTGCATAATGTTAAATAAATACTCCTCTCATTCTGTTTCCCTCCATCTATTTTATACTACACTTGAAAAAGAATCTCTTTCCTATTAAAATAATTAATATTTACACAGCATGTTGGAGTTTATAAACCACTTTACCTTTATTATCAAATTTAGTCTTCATAAGAACCTTGTGAATGAGGGAGAGATATGTTGAGTCAAGAAGTAAACTGCTCTGTATTAAGATAAGTTTTGGATTTCTGGGTTATGGCATAAGTATTTTTCTTTTTTTTTTTTTTGTATGTAATTTTCAAAAGGAGGCACTGGAATATGGTTATCCTATATTCCCAGTGGCAGTTATGGTACTTCCCTAGAATTTGACTTATAGGGTGAGCTCAAAAATTCTAATTCTGGTCCTTTTGATTCATTATGAACAGGTTCTTGGCCTGCAGCACTGCCTTCTGATTAAATATCAGGACTCCATCCCAATGTACAAAAATGCTAGGGGAGTACCAAATGCCCTCATTCTCCCAGATCATAAATAACTTGATATTCCCAAGTTCCAATTCTCTTTAGGGAACTGCATTTACTTTCTACACAAAGTAATATCTTTAAAGTGGATTTTGTTTCCCCTAAATCAGCTGATCTATAGAAGAACTCTTGTCTCTTTCCTAAGTGTGTAGTATTTCATTAAGTCATTATCTAACCATCTGCTTTACTGAAGGCCTAAATCCAATTTCAATTAGTTTCTGGATAATAATTCCTTTGCTCATTTATAGGAAGAATAGCTATGGAAAACTAAATGAAGCAAGTTGTAAACCAAGTCTTCCCTCTGATTGGTAAGTTAAGTCTAAAGTACACATGGTGAATATTTCATGACACAACATTTTATCATTTTTGCTCTTACTTTGCCAAATATAAAATAATGTTTACAGTTAATGTTATATGGAAAACAAGACTCGAGATTAAAATAATTTAGAAGGAAGTCTATTAAGTCTTTTAATAGAGGGAGAGAGTTGAAAAGAGAGTGGTGTCTGTAAGTTACACATTATATCGTTATTTGTCCTTTGTTTTTCAAAGAGCATCAATGACATCAGGGATTAATGTCTTGACTTGTGCATTCACGATGGGGTAAAGAGAGGGAGTGTTGCACAAAGTTATCAGTTTCATTTTTGTCATGAGTTATTGAAGTCCTCTGGCAAGACAAAAGTCATCTACTGGGGATGGTAGGGAATGCAGTGAATGAACTGGTGTCTTCAAGCTCCAGTTTCTAATATTTTAAAGAACATGCTTTAGCCACTCTCGTAGTGTGTGGGATAGTAGAGACCACTCATGCAATCAGGATAAACAGTACAAATGCAAGAAACAGCTGATTTTTTTCTCATGAGAAAAAGTGTGTAGTCTCTGACACAAAACATGGTTCTCATTTACCCATTCTTATGGGGAATATTTTCATATCCTTTGGGTAGACATCTTGATGGGAGAGACCTGCACATTATGTAAGATTCAAACAAAGGGACAAGGATCAGTAACTGATTGAGCAGCACAGAGGTATATATGTATAAGATATATAATTTGTTTAAGATGCAAAATGGGAGAAAACTTTCATTTTTTTTATATTGATGAGGGGAGCCTGAAACTCTCTTACTCTCTCTTGGACTTTGGGGAAAACACTTGAGAAACTCCCTCAGAGAAGCTCTCCCTTGAGAGACCCACCCCAGAGAATCAAGATAAAGTGGTTTCATTCTGTTATCTGGGTGGGGCTAGTTGAGTCCAGGACCACTCCTACTTAGCCCAAGCTGCAGATGGAGATTTCTATACAACTGTATTGAGTTGGAGAGTAGTCCAAGGACACTCATTTGATTCAAAGATTCTCTATTCTGATTTCAACTCAAACTGCTCCCAGCCCTCACCAAGAGCTACTCATACAGCAAACTTCCTTAAGTTCAATTCCTTGCAGAGAGGGCAAAAGCAGGAATCATGAGAGAACAAGGGACCTCCCTTGGCATAGCTGCCTGCAATGGACTCTCTGCCCCCTGAAAAGAAATTCTCTTCTCAGTGTTAACCTCTATTTGTGTCTCTCACACATTTCCCTAACAGGACCTTACCTACCTTATCCCTCTTTACATCTCTTTTGGGATTTCTCTGCTAGAAATTTTCTTTTTCTGCTAGACCTTTATTTCTCTGTTGGGACCTTGCCACTTGGAAGTCAGTATTCCTTGCAAAGGCTAACTTCCCATTGCCAAGGGCTAATAAACTTTTTTTGCCAGTCTAACTTTTCAGGTTTGTAAATTCATTTACAAAGGACCTGTGTCGACTAGAAGGGGGTTGCCATAACTCCCTGCCCTGCACTGAACCTCATTAGTATCAGTCTTTAAACATGACTGGGATTCTGATCATTGTAATGTAGGTCCTGAGTTAAGCATTAAACAAATTTGAACTCTAAGTAATAGATCTGTTTTCTCAGATATACATAGCTAAATTCAAACAATGCAATACAGTTTTCTCACATTAAGCTTTAAAAAAAATTGGTTCTTTTGTGAAGATGGCTCTGTTTTGCCAAGATTTTGTGAGTGGATCTTAATGAAATGGAACAACTACGTGGTATAGTGAATAGAGTGCCAGGTCTGGAGTTAGGAAGATTCATCTTTCTGAGTTCAAATCTGGCCTCAGATATTTATTAACTGAATTACCTTGGGCAAGAAACAATTTTGTTTTTTTCTAGTTTCCTCATCTGTAAAATAATCTAGAGAAGGAAATTGAAACCATCCCAATCTCTGTCAAGAAACCTCCAAACGGGGTCATGAAAAGTCAGACACTACAAAACAACAATATGAGTCAAGGATTATACAAAGCCTTGGCAAAGAAAGACCAAAGATGATCAGAGCTCATAGTTTAACAAGGAGACAACATATACACAACTATATACAAATAAGTTATCAACAAGATAAGTTGTGGCTAGTCTCAGAGAAGGCACTGGCATTTAAAAAAAAAATAGCTCTTTATTTTAAAAATATACAGAAAGATAGTTTTCAACATTCACCCTCACAAAATCTTGTGTTCCAAATGGTTCTCCTTCCCTTCACCTCACCCTCTACCCTAGACAGCAAGTAATTCGATATATGCTGTTATTTTATGCATATTTCCACATTTCTCATGCAGCACAAGAAAAATCAAATCAAAAAGGAGAAAAAATGAGAAAGAAAAAAAATCAAGCAAACAAAAAAAATGTAAAAATACTATGTTGTGATCCACGTTCAGTCCCCACATCACTCTTTCTGGATGCAGATGACTCTTTCTATCATAAGTCTATTAGAATTGGCTTGAATAATCTTGAGGTAATATGAAACCCTAAAATTTTTGGTTGTGAAGTTTGCCTTAGGAAACCCAGTCTGTCTGATTCTGAATAGACTCTTTCTCAGTTCATTGCTGACTGATGATCTGGTCAGTGATAATCAAATTTTAGAGACCACCCTTAAATCATCTGGAGATTACTCACTAGCCCTACTCTTGAGCAATAGAATTAACATATCTATGGTAAAAGCTGGATAAAAGTATCTCCTTTGCTTCTGTTTCTTTACTGAATTCCCTTAGAATTCAGCCTGCTTTGCAATGGCATATCATTACTTTCTTCTTTTTTTATTATAGCTTTTTATTTACAAGATATAGCATAGGTAATTTTTCAGCATTGACCCTTGCAAAGGCTTCTGTTGCAACTTTTCCTCTCCTTCTCCTCACTCCTCTCTTAGATGGCAGGTAAACCAATACATGTTAAATATGTTAAAGTATATGTTAAATACAATCATATCATTACTTTCAATAAAATTTTGTCCTTTGACTAAGTTCAAGCCTGCAAATTCTTTTGAGATACGTCATGGCACTGGTCTAGAATATTTGGGATCCCTCTTTGCCAACCTGAAAAAGCTTATTATTGAAAAAAGCTCTGTCCATCAAAATTGATCTTCACATAATCTTGTTGTTGCTGTGTATAATGTTTTCTTGACTCTACTCACTTCACTTAGCATCACTTCATGTAAGTATCTCCAGGCCTCTCTGAAATCATCCTGCTGATAATTTCTTACAGAACAATAATATTTCATAACAATTATAGCCCGTAACTTATTTATCCATTCCCCAACTGATGGGCATCCACTCAGTTTCTAGTTCCTTGCCACTACACAAAGGGCTGATTTTTGCACATGTGGATTCCTTTCCCTTTTTTATGATTTCTTTGGGATATACATTCAGTAGAGCCATTGCTAGAACAAAGGATATGCATAGTTTGAATTGGAATATTTTAGAAATGGGGTCTTTATCAGAACCCTTGGATATAAATTTTTCCTCAGTTTTCTGCTTTCCTTCTAATCTTGTCTTCATTGTTTTCTGGGTGCCAAAATCTTTTAATTTAATATAATCAAAATTACCCATTTTTCATTTCATAATGTACTCTAGTTCTTCTTTAACCATAAATTCCTTCCTTCTTCACAGATCTGAGAGGTAGGCTATCCTTTGTTCTTGTGATTTGCTTAAAGTATCACTCTTCATGTCTAAATTATGAATCCATTTCAAACTTATCTTGGTATAGGGTAGAGGGCTGGAACTTTGGAGAAATATACTTGAAACAAGGTGTTAACTCAGTGGAATTGATGAGATAATGGTTCTCTAGTTCACATATATCTAGTATGATATAATGATATAATCACTCTAGTTTGTTATAATGATATAATCACTCTAGAGTGGCATATACTGTAATGATGTAATTGTAATAGGGTATTTAAGGGCTAAGAGAACTGAGGACAAAGTCAGATCCAGACTGAAACTGGTTGAGATTGGCAGACTGCTGGAGGAGACTGGGTCAGACCATGACAGACACAGACTGTGAAGGAGACAATAAAGACTTTAGACTCTATTCTTGTCCATCCTCGTGGTGACTATCCTGCTGAGACCAAGGCCTGTCTGGAGGACCTCCAAAAAGCTAGCCCAGACATTACAGTATAGAGTGTTAGGAATTGGTCAATGTGATGACCTTAGCATTAAGGAAGATCAGAATATACTTTTTGAAGAAGGCAAGACTTTAGGGAAGACCCAAATATTACCCAAGGATCCAAGAGGCAGAAAGGAAGAGGAAGAGGTCAGAGATGACATGCCATGTGCCACTGTTATAATAAAGGGAAATAGGATGTAAAAAGGCAGGAAATCTCAGAAGGGGTCAGATGAAGAAGTTTTCAAGTCCAACCAGAGGATTGTTAGAGTCAAGATTGCTGAAGTTATAATCAGAAGAATACATATGTCATCACTTACTGTGTGACTTTGGGCAAATGAATCAGTTGTGTTCATGAACTTTAGTTTTTTCATCAGCAAAATGCAACTGAAATACTATGATGATTTTCCTTACACATTCATTAGTAGGGAAATCCTTTGGAAATGTAAAGTCTAAAGGACATCTGCTGGGTCAGCTTACACTTTGAATTATGTTCCCAAAGTATTGTTCAGTTATTTCTGAGTCATGTTTGACTCTTCAGGACCTCTTTTGGGGTTTCCTTGTCAAAGATACTGGGGTGGTTTGCCATTTCCTTCCCCATCTCATTTTACAGAGGAGGAAACTGAGGAAAATAGGGTTAAATGAATTGCTTATGGCCAGTTAGTAAGTGTTGGTAGCTAGATTTCAACTCGGGTCTTCCCAACTCCAGGTTTAGTGTACCACCTAGCTAGTCTTCCCAAATCAATATACACTTACACATACCCCATCTCATCTCCTGCTCACAACTCTCCTGACACATTCAAGTTCAGTCATTATCATCAATTGTTTTTCTTTTCTCTCTCTCTTTTTTTAACAGATGAGGCAACTAAGGTCTGATAAGATTAAGTGAACATCTAGCAAGTATCAGAGTTGGGAATCAAACATCAATGTCCTGGTTTCAAATCTATCATAACCATTAGTATTTATTACTGATCTTTAAATAGCCAGAAGACAAATACTGAGAGGTCTAGATTGGATATCACAGGATGTGGTTTTTTTTTTTTTTCTCCTAGCTCTGTGACCTTGGGAAATTCACTTAATTTCTGTGAAGTACTTTCCTCAGCACTAAAAATGAGTGGAAGATACTTGCTCCCTGATGCCGTTTTCTTCTACATCCAATATTCTAATGAGAAGTTGTAGTTAATAATTCCTATTTACTCAGAATCATACATTTGTGTAAACCCTTTCCTTACAGTAATGCTATAAAGTTAGGGATATAAAGAATATTAACCTCATTAGGTGTTTGAGGAACCTAAAGTCTATAAAGGGGAAATATATGGCACTGGTGGTATTGAAACTCAGGTCTCCTCACCATTCCCTTTATACCACCCCAAATATGTCAAACATCACCCAGATATTTTTGAGTGAATTGGGACATTGAGAAGGACCCTGTAACTGCCACTGTTGCTTCCATTTTTCTAGGTATAGAATTCTTGGATTAATAAAAAGAAATCTCACTGGATTAGGGACTAAAATACCTGCTCTTGAATTATTATTCTATTATGAACTACCTGCATGATCTATGATGTCATTAATACTTGTTGCCTCTAGAAACAATTGCCTAATCTATAAAATGGGCATCATAATATGCAGACTACCTATCTCATAGTGATATTTTATGAACAAGAGTATTAATATTTCCATTTTTTGATGAAGGAACTTAAACTGAAAGGGACTAGCTAAGGGGCAAATTACCAGTAAGTTTCTGAGGTAGGATTCATTCCTGATGCTCAGGCTGGCACTCCTGTTACTATATCATCTAGTTGCCTCAGATGCACCATGGATAGTGTTCTATAGCAATGTTTAGAATCAGGAAGATGAGTTCAAATTTTCTTAGCTTTTTGGTCCTGAGCAAGTTACTTAACTCCCAATTGTCTCAGTTTCCCCACCTGTAAAATGGGAATTATAATATCATTTACTATGTAGGATTGTTATAAAGATTAAATGAAATAATAATTGTCAAGAATTTAGCATAATGCTTGGCACTTAGCAGTTGCTATGAAGATGTTAATTATTATTATTTTATAACACTTAAGGTGGCTTCCATCTCAGAATCCTGTAATCCCAATCATTTGTCATGATGACTGTTTTTATATCCTCTTCAAATTTTCAAAGTCTAGCAGGCAGTACTAAAGAGAGCATGGACTGACTGGACTTGCTATCAGAAGCTGGTTTTGAAACCCAGATCAGAAATCATTATCTTTGTGAAAATATGTAATTCATTTTATTTTTTTGACTCAGTTTCCTTTTTAGTCAAATGAAGAGGATTATATTTGCACTATTTCTCTTGAAGGCTATTGAGAAGGAAGCAATCTAGAAATGTGAGTAAGAATAAATGTGCAAAAATAGTTTGCCTGGTTAGGCCAAGGCAGCCATGGAGGCTGATCAATCATCCTGGTAAATAATACAGCTTTGTTTGGTCTGTTTTTGCCTCATCTGGCTTCTGAAAGGGTGTTTTCCCAGCTGGAAGTCACTTGCTTTACCAGAGCAGATAATAAGGGCTCCCTATGGAACTTTTCATTTAGTTACTTAGAATAATTTAAATGCTTGTTGACTGGGCCAGAAAGTTCCTGCCCAATTCCCATTCTAATTTGCCAACTTCTACTTTTAATAAGCACTTGGTCCCTAGAGGTGCCCTTCCTTGTCAGAGGCATCAGTAAGCAAAGGTGAAGGTAATTACTTAGTCACCTGCCTCCTTTCTACAATTTGTTTCCTCCTCTGACTTTTGCTCCAGGCTTTCAATTACCTGGGCATCATATTGGACTCATATGAGGGAATAGGGGAGATTATGACCCTGGGGAATCCGATAATAAACTGAACTTTTTATTTTCTTCTTGACATTTCTGGAGATGAACTTCAAGAGACCAAAGCCCCTTTGGGTATTTCTAAAGTGAAATCTGTATACTAGCTGCAAGCAAATGGATATGGAGGCTTTCTCAGCTATTGGGGAGTATTATGTATATTGAGGTGCACAGAGTCTAGCTAAAGCTGGTGAGATGGGAGGGTTAGGTCATCAAATGATTTGTTTTGCTTTTAAGATGTCACTACCAATGTTGTTTGCTTGCCAAACTGCTACCCATTTCTCCAAGCAGTTCTGGTTAAGTAAATCATTCCTTCCTCAGAAGTTTATGTTCTTGGGTTTTCAGACATTAGAAGACCACTTATTCACATTTGTATCTAAGTTTAACCTAATTACTATATTCCATTGGTGAGTTAAAATCATTTATTTGTAATAGGTAGGTTTAATAATGATTACTTTGTAATATAATTGAAGATTTGGTTGCACTCTTTCCTTCATATTTTCTTCCTTTTTGGTTCCTTTGATGATCATAATTTTTATTCCTCAACATGAATTTGTTTTTATTTATTTAATTATGCAGAGTACCTTCAGGAATTATATTTATATAATACTACATCTATAAATTAATTTAGGAATTAACCCAATTTTTGTAATAATTGATTTATCAGATGAAATCTTCTCTATCTTAGCCCAGGCCAATCATGAGCACTGAATATCTTTCCAATAATTTAGAACTTTATTTCCAGAAAATTGCATAGGCTATATAACTTTTGTGTGTAAAAAGATTAACATATGTGTATATATAAATACATATATACATATATGCATATTTATATGTGTATCCATTTGTATGTAAAAGTATAAATAAGTGTTAGATTTATCCTACATGAATAAATATTTATTTGTATTAGTAAATTTTAAATTTTGTCATACTCTACAAAATCTCAAAACAATCAATCTTCATATAGCACAGTCCCTCACAGGAATCAAGTAAAATAGTAGAAAAGAGTGACTGTGACTAACAGTATATAAACATTTATACTTCAATAAGTTTCCATTTTTTAAAAAAGATTTGTGTTTTATAAATTAGTATTAACTTTTTCTGTACTTTCATTCTGAGTTTTGTTGGAACCAAATGCTGCATTTAGCTGAATGGTTGTAGTAACAATGTATATTTTTCTTTTGGTTCTTCTTTGTTTACTTTGCATCACTTCTTATAGTTTCCATAATTCTTTTGAATTCTTACCATTTGTAGTGTGATATAATATTCCACTCATCCCATAATTTGTTGATGAATTCTTTTATTATAACTCCAAATTATTTAAGGCATTCTGTTATCATTTAAATCAACATTTCTCCTTCTCTTTCTCTCTCTTTTTTCTTTTGTAAGGAATATGCAGAAAAATATTTGGGAAATAAAAATAATTTCTGTGAATATATATCTTGGGGATCTGTTGAAACTATTTGCTATTTCATTGTGTTTGTTGTTGATTCCATTTGGTTTTCTAATAAAACTACCTTATAATTTACAAATAGATATTTTTTTTTCTTCTTGCTTGCCAATCAATGGTTATTCTTTCATTTCATTTTTTTTCTTATTACTCTATTTATTACATTTCTGGAACTATATTAAATTATAATAAATATAATATAAAATAAATCATAAAATATAAATTATAATAAATAAATATATTAAATATTAAGGGGAACTTCAGTTCACCTTTTTTCCTACTTGGAGTTTCCATTATTTATTCATAACAAATTTTGTCAGCTTTTTATTGTAGCTAATTATCTTCAGTTATAGAGAGCCTATTCATTCATGTTATTGGTGATTTTAGAATAATTCTAATTTATGTTATGTTAGAATGAACCAGTATTTTATTCCACTTTTTTTTTGTTTTAGTCTGCATTGAAACCAGAAAATCTAATTCATCTCAAGTCTATTCTGGGATATACAGGGATGTAGAAGAAACTATCTATAATCTGATAAGAATGTTTTGAAATAACAGTGTAGCTTTCCTAGCCCTGACTTGTACTATACATGGCAATGCATTTAATGGAGGCTTTTTTTCTGAATGTGTTCATAGAATCATAGCTTTATTGTTTTTGCTATTACATTGATAATCAAGAATCAGTGATTTCATCAGTTTAACAATGGCCAATGGATAGACATTATTCAATGTTCCAAATTCTGAACTGAGGATAATCTGCCCATGGACCCATATTAGGTGTCAGAGGTGAAAATTAAACCAGATATTCCTTTTTCCCATTCTTTCACACCATTCTGACACCTGTTTTATATTAGTATTATTTATTCTATCTTTTCCTAATTTTGAACTATCCTTGCATTCCTAGTATTACTCAAATGAATTTACAATGAACATAATTTTGTATGTATTGTTATAATAACTTGGTCAGTATTTTATTTAGCATTGACACCTATTTATTGTGTTTTATACATTAGCTAATGATTTATCAAGTACAATTAACTTTTCTATCTATTTTACTTTTGTAGTGAATTTTTTTATATTTAAATTTTGTTCTTTCACCTTGGACTTCTAAATTTTTTTCTGTTACTTTTTTTTGAATTATTATGTTAAACTTTATTATTTCAAGATTATTTCTTGTGTTGTCATTAATATATTATGAATGTTTAATTAGCAACAATAATATAAGTAATATATCAATAATACAATAATTATGCTATTAATTAATAATGATGTTAAGATGTTCAAGAAAATAAACTTTATTGGATTTTTATAGGTATTTCACAAATTTTAGCATTTTGTCTATTGCCATTGTATTTATTAAAATAACAAGATAATGATGACAAACAAGAGATGTGTTCATTTATGAAAGAGAAAAATAACAGAGTGCCTTAATTTCTATGACTTTTTGCATTTTATTTAATCTTTTATTTAAGTACTAAGTTATAATACTGCTCAGTACATATTTGCCAAATGCTGGTTATTTAAAAATCTGTTTCTTTTGATATTTTTATTGTTTCCTTTTCCAAAATCATGATTGCAATGATGACTTTGAAAAAAAATCTGTTAAGGCATAATAAACTTGATTCCAATCCATTTCACCCCACTTTACCTCTGTCCTCCAGGTTTAGAGAGAGAGATCTGTTAGAGATATCTAACAGAATATACTGTTGGATTCAATTTTCTAATCTATTATACTTCATTTCTTTTTCTTTTAGATGAATTCGGTCCCTTGACATTCAATGTTACTGTTAATATGTTTTTACCTTCATCATAACTTGCTTATAATCCTTCAAAAATATTTGAAATATAGTAAAGTATTTCTTCTTATTATTTTCTGTTAGAGCTTTTTATTTTCAAAACATATGCATTGAAAAGTATCTCTTGATAAGAGTATGGATTAAACAATTACCTTCAATCTCTACCCCTAACTGTTAAGTAAAAGATAATGCTTTATAATGGAAAGCATGATAGGCTTAGTATTCAAATATTGCATCAGATATTTATTGGTTACAAGACCAGGTCAAGAAACATATTAAGCTTGACCCTTAAATTTTTCATTTGTAAAATAAAACAATAGGACACAGTGAACTCTATGTTCCCTTCCTGTGAATTTATAATGACAAACTTTAACAAAAATACAAATTGTCATAATCTGAGGTCCCAGTTTTTATTACAGTCATTGAGAATAACAATGCACTAAAGATTGAGAATTGTTGTTTATCCTTCCTTCTTAAAGAGGACCAATGATATCATGAAGGTGATGTCTTGACTTGTGCATGAATTAAATTTAATTTAGACAGAAGTGCACCATTATAAGTGGAAATAGGGTACCAGGTTACAGAAATGCTGAACCCCCCAAAGCATATTGAAGTTTCAGAACTCAGCCTTACAATCTAGCAAATGTTAGAAGAGGCAGTTTTTGAACCCCAAAAGTATTTTGAGGTGTCAGGCTGATGTTGCAGGTTGTCTAAAAAGAATGTGTAGGCTTAGACATTCTTCAAATTAAGGAGCAAAGATTTTATTATTATGTAATTGATTGACAGGCTTAAGTTCCAAAAAGGATTTTTAGCTATTAACAAGGGGAAAGACTGGGGCACTAACTTCCCTAGCTGAACTCACAATTAGCCAGAGGTAGATACCATAAAGTAGGTAAAGTTAACTTGCTGCCATAAGGCAGGCAGTTCCTATTGAACCTGCAAAGAAGTGAAGGATTACACCATTGACTGGAAGGCTAACTTTAAAAATAGAAATAATAGTCTTAATATTGAAGTTCAGAACCCCAAAAGGTTGGGGTCACAGACTAGTGTTTTGAGGTGTCCCAGAAGAATTTGCAGGCTTGAACCCATCTTCAAGTTAAGGAGAAAAATTTACTGTAATTATAATGCAAATTGAAGCACTAAATTACAAAGGAATTTAGCAAAGAATCTGCAGTGAGAACATAAATTTATAGGAAAAAGAGAGATCAGGTGCTTCATGTCACTGAAATGCTAAATTTATGGCTTAGAGGTGGAATTGAGGAGTGGTTTTAGAGGTGGAGTTGAAAAGTGTCTACTATGTACTTCATTATTAATCTCAGAAACTTTTGTTATTATTGACCAACAAATTGTTTCTGACAACCATCATTATTTGTGGAACTACAGCACTTCCAAAGCCAGATAACCTCAGGGTTGCTGCTGTATCTCTCCTAGAAACTGCACCCTATCCTTAATAGGGGTTAATTAATAATCTTAATTCATTAATAGTCTTAAAAGAAGTTAGCAAGGAAATGAGGTACAGGTAGGTTCTTTTTAAGCAAACAAATGACATGGGGATAGGGGATTGGTATAATAATTTGACCTTCTGATTGTATTCAGGAACTGGGAGATTTGTCATTGCAAGGAATTTGACTAGGAACAGGAAATCTACTTTAAAACAAAACTTAATCCAATTAATCCTATTAATAATGCCTCTTCCTGATTGACTCCAGAAATAAGTTGGTTTCTTAATTGCTTGAATATAATAATTCATGTCCTCTCCTATTAATGGCCCTCATAATGACCTACTTAGCTACCAAAGATCTAGTCTTTGTTGTTTTTAGTTGAGTTCCTCTTTGGCCCTATTATGAGCAAGGCACTAAAAATTCTAAGTAAAAATGAAATAGTTCTTGTCTTTCAGGAAATTAAAGGTTACTACTTTCAACTTATCAGAACTAGGCTACTGAAAAATAGGAGGATAAAGTTGCCGAACCTGTCAATGATTTTTGTAAGAAAAATCAAATAAAATAGGTGAGGTGCTATAAGACTGGACACGAGTACATTAACCAATTTCTCAAAAAATAGGTAAATAAAAGGAGGAAGAGTGTGGAGCTTGTAAAGTATAAGAGAATTGCTTTACTTCTACTACTAGGAAAAAATTCAGATATATTAATAGAGATTGTTATATATGGAAAAGGAAACAATATATTCTCTAAAAGAATTCATGACTTTAGCAGAACATAGCATGCATTTAGGTATGAGCTATCTTCTTTGTAACCTGAACACTTAGCATAGTTATGAATATTCAACAAGAGTTTAATATTTGTTTAATAAATAATTAAAAGACCCCACTTCTGGAAATATAACAAAGATCATATATTACCAAAAATTAATAGCAGCATACTTACAGCACAAAGGGGGGGGGAAATCTAGAAGAAGGTAATTGGAAAATTATTTTTTAAAAGCGGTATTAATTTCATAGAAAGGGCAGCCAAGTGGCACAATGGATATAATAGTAAGTGTGTAATCAGAAGACTCATCTTCTTGAGTTGAATCTGGAGAAAAAGAGAAAGTGAGTTAGGGAGAAAGAGATGGAGAGAAAAAAAAGAAGAGAAAGAGAGAGAGAGAGAGAGAGAGAAAGAAAGAGAAAGAGAGAGAGAGAGGTGATGCTATGTAGATAGTAAGCCAAACAGAGAAGCATATTGGCTAGGTGGCACAGTAGGTAAAACACTGGGCTAAGAGTCACAAATAGATGAATTCAAATCCAGCCTCAGACACTTACATGATATTGCATGACTCTGGGTAAATCACTTCACCTATATTTGCCTTTCCTTCCCTCATTCTCTCCTTCCTTACTTACTTTTTTCCTTCCTTCCTCTCTCACTCCTTTCCTTGCTTCCTTCCTCTCGGAAATCTAACAAAATAATTAATAGAAAAAAAAGGAACTACTATATCCATATATAGAGATATGAATAGGAAAAGCAGATAATTGATTTGTTTGCAAATGCTACACAACATAGAATTTGAGCTAGAAAGGAAGAAAGTTCTTTATTTATGACCATCAAGACCAACCACCTAGTTTTACAAATGAGAAAACTAAGACACAAAGAAGTTAAGCAGCTTACTAATGATCACAACCAACAAGCTCCTAAGGCAGTATTTAAACCCAGGATTTACTGATTCCAAGTCCCGTTAAGGACCATGTCTAAGTAAAGGGGCAGGTCAATTTTCCGAGAGCCTCCACAGCTGTGAATCATAACATCTGAAGGAGTTGCAAAGCAGCCTTTGCTGACACAGGTGTTGCCTGTGGACTGTGAATGAAATAAATTGGAGACAGAGGGAAGAGGAGAGAGGTTAGACAATGCAACTGCCTCACAGGACAGAGGTCAGAGAACAGCAACTGCTTCTTAGTCATCTTTGTACCATCATCCTCCATCATCCTCCATCATCCTCCATCATCCTCCATCATCCTCCATCATCCTCCATCATCCTCCATCATCCTCCATCATCCTCCATCATCCTCCATCATCCTCCATCATCCTCCATCATCCTCCATCAATCATCCTCCATCATCCTCTCAATGAAGAGTTCCATTGTACTGGTCTGAGTTGGATCCCCAGCAGCTACTGGCAGAAGGCTTCCATAACCTTCAGCAGCTACTAGAAAGTGGCTCCTTTATCACAACAAATCCCCATGCCCTATCCACTGAATCACTCTACCTCCTTGAAAACCAGACTTTCAGGTAGGCCTCCTAGACCTAACCCTACCCCAAGTTACAATTAGTAATTGTATTTTCTTCCTTGAAATTCACATAGAAGTTGGCTTGGGCTTCTCTTATTTATGCATCTTAGTGAAGACTAGATCCTGGCTTATGTTAAGAATATTAAGGAAGAAGAGGCGAAAAGATGTTTGCTAGCATCACTTTACCTTATATTCTATAATATATGCTATAAACTAGGGGAACAAAATGAAATTCCATTTTTATCTACGACAATGGAAAATTCTCTACAGATTCTCCATCTGTTTGTTTAGTTTGACTATAGTGTAATTAACCAAACACTGTGGACATGTGACTTCAAGGTCTGCCCCATCATTAAGTAGGTGACAGAACATCAGGCAAATCAGTTCTGAGACTGGGTTAAAATGAGAGAGAGGTTCTCACTAGGCTCCCTTCTGAGTTTGACATTCTAGTAATCTCTGGCTTTGGATCCATTATGATTTTGGCCATGAAGATGCTCATTAAACCAGTATTGCCTTTCCTTAGGCCAAAAAGATTGCCTGCACTCACATGCTGAATTTTCCCCACCTTTTTGGGTCTAGCACCATTTTCTGCATATTTGCTGAGGTCTAGCAGGGAGAAGGCACTGAAAGAGATCAACTTATATCCATTATCTCACCCTTTGGGAAGGTCATCCAGTCAGAAATCCAAGCTATGTCAACCCTTTGAGACCCATCCTCTGTAGGGATTTTAGACAGCTTCACCTTGCCATGTCCTGTCAGAAATGCCAATCATATCCCATGGCCACAGCCTTCCTTTGAGTCGGTCTGCCATGGCACTTTACCTTATGGTATCTTTATCCTAATCCCTTTCCCATGTCTCATGGTTTCTCCTAACCCACAATGTTTTGTGATAGTTTTCCTGACTCCACTTCTCCTCCTTAAAGCTAACAAACTCTTGGGAGTGCTAAGTCTTTCAGGATTTAGCCTGTCAGCTAAAGGCATGCCCCAACCTTATCAGGGAACTTGCCCTTTCCATCATTAATTATTAAAACCCCTTTCTCAACTCTATTTCATATTTACCATTTCTGGTGTCTATTGTATCCCTTCATTTTTGTCTGTAATCAATTCCCCTAAATAAATCTACCTTTTGCCAAAAAAAAAATGACCATTGTGAATTCTCACATGACCAAACCCCAACTTTTGGTGCATACAATCTGGTGTTTACATCAGCCACATCACAGTGATGAAAAGCCTCATACCCAAACTCTTTTACTTGCCCAGGATATATATTGGTACAGATTGGTCAGGATATAGCCATTGCCCTGGCCCTGAGGTTTATAGCCCTCACTTCTAGGCTTCTAGACCAGAACATCTCTGATTTCTGCACTTATTGTTTTGACTCTTTTTTTTTTTTTTTTTTTGCCATATTTGGGAAGGCCATTTTGGCTGGGTAGGGGGTAGCTTGAAATGATTGACAGATAAAGACAAAAAGTCTAAATAAATGGTGTTAAAAAGAATGATGTGGTCAGGGTAGCAATATCTAGTTCAAAATAAGTCACCATGGTCATATTCTTTGGCAAAGAAAAAGACAAATTCCCAGGGGAACTCACAATTAACCAGGAGAAGGGAAGTACTCCATGAGATGGGGAAAAGCCTTTAAATGACAGGTAAGACTTACCAGTGTTAGCTAGGATAAGGAGAAAGATATCATTAGAGAGAAAGCACTTTGGGGAGGGAAGAGAATAACCTCATAGTGGGCTTAGTCCTGAAAAGAACTTAGCAAAGATCTTCATCATAAGCAGATCCTTTATAAAGGAAATAGAGGAATATAGGGGAAAAGATGCAAAGGGGTGAACTCAAGAGGGAAGGGTCAGGAGCCAGGTGGAAGACCAGGTCTGAGACCTTCCTAAAGATATGTCAATCCCAAGATATTCTGGGAAAACTAACTTCTAAAATTATGGTAATAAGACAAGTCTAGGAAAGCTAAATTCCCATCAAGGTTGTCACAAAGATAGTTGTTACTATCTTTAAAGATACTAACTGGATCAGAGACAGGATGGATGAATTAATAATGGACTCTAACTTCATATTATTCTATAGAACAGGATAATTTTATAGACAAGGATAATCTTGGAATCCATTTGGATTTCTTCTTGATAAGAGAAGAGAATAAATCATATCAAGAGGATCTTTTGCCTCATTGGATAGAATTGATGTAATGGAATTCTTTGGTTCCCTGATCTTTAGAGGGGGCCTGGATCAGGAAACCCTGAATCTTCTGACTTTGTAATCTGGCTCAGAAAACTCTCCTTCACTTCTAGCTTCTAGAAACTCCTAGGATAATTATCACCCTTAATTCACCTGGAAATTACCCCCTAAATCCTTTAATATGAGCTAATTGCATCATCTGGTGGACTATTGACAAGTATTCACAAGTAAACACATTAGTGGGAATACATAAATGATATTTTTAGGAAAGTGGACCTAAAGAGTAAGTTGACCATGGGATGGCAAAAGGCTGTGGAGACTCTTCCTATAAGCCATTCAGTAAATAAATATTCATTGACCACTATGTTCTGGGAACAATGCTTAGCTCTAGGGATACAAAAAGGGTCAAAAGACAGTCCCTGTTCTCAAGGAGCTCATAATTTAATGGAGGGAGACAACAAGCAACAAATATGTACAAACAAATCTAGAGGAGCTATCATCTCTATGGGGTCAAGGGATTTTAGAATTGGAAGGGACCAAGTTTCTTTTCTGTTTACATCTTGTATCCCCAGTAGAATGTAAATTAAAGAATGCAGGATTTTTTTTTTCGTCTTCATATTCTCAGTGCTTACTGCCATGTTGGTATATAGGAGGTGCTTAATAAATGAATGTTAATTAAATTGTTCAAAAAGATGATACAACAACAATGGTAATAATAGTATTTATATAGTGATTGGTATATATTATCTTATTTGATTTTCAGTACCACTTTGTGCTGTAGGTGATGTTGTTATCCCTATATTACAGATGAAAAAACTGAGAGACAGTGATTGTAACTTTCCTAGGGTCACACCATTAGTTGTGTCTGATGGAGAATTCAAACTTAGATCTTCCTCACTTCAATTTCAGTGGTTTAAGACTGTAACATCTCATGTTAATAAATATGGAAAATGACCTGAAAAGAGATTTTTCCAAGGTATCATAGATATTGATTGGGAAAGGCAGTATTTGAATTCTAAATTGAGTGCAATTTTGCATATCTCACCTTGGCTATTCTTAGGCCATTGAAATTGCTGATCCTTTAAGAATTGACATATCCATGAGCCTGAGGCTATCACTAGCATGGGTGATCAGAGCCATCTCTAAACTACCCCAAAGTCCCTATGTTAAGTAGACATCTAAGTCTAAGAGGATGGACCCTTGAAGATATTTCTGACATTCTAATAATCAAATATTTAATTCCTAGGAGTTGGATCCATTATGGAGTCAAAAGAACCATTTCCCAGAGGTGTGCTCAGGAGAATTCCCCATGAATCAGGTGGAAGAACATCACTGCAGGGATTCTGTGGGCTCAGATCCAGCAGCTAACCAGACCCTTAGAGTCTTGACTCTGTGTTTTTGACTGGTTTTCACCCCCTCCCCCCATTCATTCCCCAAACCTTATAATATTCTCATTTTCCAGTATCTTAAAATAGTGACTTATTAAAAGAAAAAAAGACTGGCTCACTCTCTGACTTCTATTTCCATGACTTCTTTCCATTCAATTGGACCTATTGAAGACACCCAATCACAATTTCCATTCTTGGCAGACTGCACTCACAAACCGGCTTTCTGGTGATGAGGTAGGACACTGCCACCAGGTATGTATTTAGATGACCTGTTCACAAGAGCCACCAAGAGACAATGAGGCAACTGTTCTATTTATGGTTCAGAGATCCATATAGAACCTCATATCTAACATTTATAAATAGGGAGACCATGGAAACATCACATAAGTTTTGAGATATTCAGGATAGTGGGAGAATACATCTATACCATTTTTAATAAGGGTATTGTGAGGACTAAAGTAATATGATAAATACTCCACTCCATATACTACAACTCCTTTGTGAACAGCTTTGTTATTGTAATCTTCAGGACATTCTATGGCGATTATGCTAAAGATTATTATAATCTTCAGGACATTCTATGGTGATTATACTAATGATACTAATAATTCCTATTAGCATAATTATTGATAAGATGAGTTAGTATTTGTAAAATACTTCACAAACTTCAAAATGTCATGTAATTATTTACATTCATAATTAAATATTAAATGCTTATTTTCTATCTAGCACTTTGAACTTTGCAAAGTGTTTTTTAAATACTGATTTTATCCCGACAACAATCTTGTAGAACATTATTATCCCAGTTTTACAAATGAGGAAACTGAGGCAAACAGAGGAAAAGTGAATTGCTTAATCACATAGCTAATGTATGTCTGATGCTAGAAATGAACTCAGGTCTTACTGACTCCGGATACAGCTTTCTTTTCAGTGTATTATTTAGTTGCCTACAATTCAAGATGGTAGCTCAGTCATGGTGTGACTTCCTGGATGATAAATGGATGTAAATAGCTAAAAATTCCTGTTATATATTTTATATTCCAACCAGCTCTGGTTTCTGTCCCAAATTATTTGTGTGGATGGTACCTTAGTTTCTTTCATTGCTACTAGCCTCACAGAGGAAGAAGATACCCAAACAACATTTTGAGTATATTGCCAATGAACTAAAAACATTTTCTTCTCTCCAAAAAAACAAATGAACAAACCATTTTCTTAAATCACATGATTCATTCAGTCTAAATCATGATCTAGGAATTGTCCTCTTTGACAACACTTGCCACCTTCTCTTCCTTTTTGCTTTTTCTTTCCCATCTTACTCTGATCATTGTTCTGCCCTTCTGTCCCCTTGTTTCCTAATCTCTCCTCTCTTGCCCTTTTTCTTCACATCTCCTTTCCCTTTCTCTTATCTTCTTTCCTCTTATCCCCAGTTCTTATCTTTCTTTTGCTTCTTCTTTTTCTTTTTCTTCCCTTTCTACTTCCCCTACACCCCCCTGTCTTCTATCTACTGCACTATACATGAGGCATGGTGGAGTGTAGTATTGACAAATAAACTAACTACATTAACTAGTTTTGACTCAAGTCTTCCTCTTTGGGCATGCCATATTCCTTTCAAACTGGTCAGCTTGCCTTTTTCCCCCAATTCAGGATTTTTCCTCCAGTTTCTTTGGCTTTGCATTGACAATTCCCCACACGGACAAAACTCTTCACCTTTCCCCATTAGAGGTCTTTGCTTACTTTTTCATTAAAAACAATTATCCTTGTATTGAGCAAATTAAAAACTAAAACAAAACAAAAATCCCTCAATTAAAATCTACACAATTCAGCAATAACAAACCCCTTTGTTATTCATTACTGACGATATGTCTTTTTTCTGCACCTTAAATTCATCACCTGCCAGGATGTGAATGTTGAATCTTATCTTCATGATTTTCAATTGTACTGCTCAGTTCTAAAGTTTTTCAAAATTGATTTTCTCTATAACATTGATATCCTGTATTGAATTATTTCCATATAAATGTTTATGTGTGTAGACATACACATATCCTTTATTTATGTAATAGAAGTGTGTTTATGTGTGTGTGTAATTATAGTTATATACACATATATATGCTTGATTTTCTTTGTCACACTATATGTTTTATTTTATTCATTTTAAAATCCATTTTGAGGTTTCTATCATTTTCACCAGACTAAAAAAGGGTCAGTCACACAAAATGATTAAGAACCCAGGAGGAGATCATCTTTAGTTCCAGATTCATTCCAGATCTTACTGTTGCCCTTGAAGTAACAGAGATATAGTGCAGGGGTCCAGCCTCTGCAGGAGGTCCAGGGGGTTGAGCAGGAGGAATAGGGTCGGGGTCAAAGGAAGACAGGAGTCATGGGCTAGTTTGAGTGAGGAACTGATGGAGGTGATGCTCCCACTTCTCTCAGGCTCCTTCAGGCTTTATTTTATACTCTATCATGATCATATACTTTTCTTTAGGTCAACATAGTCTTCAGCCATGTGTCTGACTTATTGACCTTTATATGTTACTACATTTGATATTTAATACTTGAGTAAGTTTTTTTTATGGTTAAGTGTTTATTATTGATTACATTACGTGAAGCCAATAATGAAAGGTCAATGTTATACAGGGTTAAATATCAGTGAATTTTGTTAGTTTACTTATGTCTTCTTTGTCAATTCTATGGATTGTTTGATTCTTGACTTGAAACCACATACATAGGCATTTAGGGCAATTCCTAGTTATACTTTCACCATCTTTTGGTTCCTAGACATACTGAGCTTTTCTAAGTCTAAGTTGGTAAACACCATTATTTCTTGGACCTTTGGATTCTCTCCCATAGTGACAGTGCTTTCCATGGTGTTTGCTCCTTGATCATTTGTCTCAGTGAGAGATTAGTTTTATTAGGACAGAATATTCCCGTGGAATCATTTCTAGTTAACTTGCCCAAATTCCCCTTGTCATCAGATTTTTTAGATAATGTTTTAGTGTCAATCAAGCCAATTATAAATAATATAGGAAATAGTAGTCCACTCATGAGAATCATAGAAGGAAATGTTGTTCTTGCATGAGCGCCGTACACATCTGATCTCGGGGCTGGGCTTTGCCAATCAGCTTAGAGATTGTGGCTTCCAACAATACTGAATACCTGGGTTTCAGGAAGGCATTTAACACAGAATTTCACAGTAGAGATCCTCATCGAGAAGATTGGGAGATGGTACATTAAATGACAATATAGTTATTAGATTCAGAGCTAGCAGAATAGAAATTAATAGAACGACCAACCTCCAATTGCAACTCTGTAGAAGTATGTTTCAGAATCTGACCTCACTTATGTCCAGTTGTTGTTTGTTGTTAATGAGGGGGATTTTATCAGATTTGTGGGTGACAAATTACTAAATTGACTAGAGGGTGGAATATGATGAAAGTTTTAAGGTAGCTTTAAATAAATCTAAATAAAAATGCATTAAAACCATCTAGAAATAAATTGTGTTATCTCATGAGAGATTTCCCAAAAAATATTTCTATTAGTATCTATTGTATATAATCCTGAGCTAGATACTAGTTAAGATAAAAAAAATTAGATAAGAGATACTGTATATACTCAGAAAACTTAATATAGTGGATTCAGTTCAACTACATATATATATATATATAATGCATATACATGTAGATACAAATGCACATATATACATAATAAAAGACACATACATATGTATACATGTACACTCAAACCTATTCATATATGCAGATAGTTACATTTGTCTATACACATATATACATATACATGTGTTACACAGGTGTTGTTATTCAGTCAGATCTGACTCTTTATAAGCCCATAGAACATAGTACATCAGACCCTTCTGTTCTCCACTATAAACATCTTGAAGTCTGTCCATGTTCGTGTTTGTTGCTTCCAAAATATCATTTCATCTTCTGCTGCATCGCCTTCTTTCCTAACATTAGGGTTTTCTTCCCCCCAGTGAGTTCTGTCTTCTCATTATGTGATCAAAGTATTTAAGCTTCAGCTTCAGGATGTCCTTCCAATGAATAGTCAGAATTAATCTCTTTAAGCATTGACTGATGTGTTCTCCTTATTGTCCAAGGGACAGCACCACAATTTGAAAGCACCAATTTCTATAGTGCTCAGCTTTCCTATAGTCCAACTTTCACAGCTATACATTGCTACTGAAAAAAAAAAACACAGGTTTGACGGACACAGATATAATAAATATATGCTGGACATTGAGCTGTGCACTATGGATAGAAATTAAAAATAAAATGTGTGGCTTCAAGAGAGTGATTCAACATATACAAAGACATATTAGAATGTAAGTACATTAAAGGCAGAAACTCTTTCTTTTTATGCTCAGTACTTAATTTAATGTCTGGCATGTTATTAAATGAGTGTTAATTACTTGGTATAAGGTAATTCAAGGAGAAAAAATAGTAATAACCAGCAGGATCAAGAAAAATTTCATGGTTGTAAAGGAGAAGAACATTATCTTTTCTCCAACCCCATTCCAACCCAAGCTCAGCCAATGTAACACAAATATATAGTTAACACATGGTGAGATCTGGGTATGTAAAAAAAGGTATGTTTAAATCTTGTCTTCATCATATGTCTTCATCTTTTTATGAAATGGGAACCTATTTGAGTCAAAAAGGGAACAGGTAATTGACCTAGCAAACAGGTTTTTGGAGGCTTTGGATGGCTAGACACAGTTCAACAAGTTGAGTTAGAGATCAATATCAAGAGTTCTTTCTTAAGGATTTTCTTCTCCATCTGTGACATACATAATGCTCCCCACCCACAATTTAATATATATACTGTTACACATACACATACACACATATACTGGCCATATTTTCAATATTACTGGACCCTTAGAAGACAATGCATCCAGCCATGAGGAGATACGTACATCAGAGGATAGATATGGATAAAATAGCCATATGAGGAAGAAAGAAGCTTCAAGAAGTGTGGATCTTTACAGCAGGGAAGACCACTGAATATACACTTATGAGATAAGGAGATCTTAGCCGTCCAAATATATGGACCACTCAATAAGGACACTTCACCTATGGGGAATCTAGGGACAGCTAGAGGACACAGTAGAGCACTGAACTTAGAATCAGAAAGATCCCAGTTTAAATGTGGCTTCTGCCATTCACTGTATGATCCTGGGTAAATCACTTAATCTCTGTTTGCTTCAGTTTCCCCAGTGTCTGGTGGAATGAATTATGGTATATAAATGTTAGTTATCATCATCATCATCAGTGTTGTTATTGCTACTTTGGGGATGTTGTATAAGGAGTCTATAGAAAAATAATGAACTTCTAGGTCATGTAGACCAAGAAGTTGTGAGTTGCCCTTTTAATTATGTGTGTGTGTGTGTGTGTGTGTGTTACTATACATATTACTTCACTACCAATATACAATAAATTTAAGATGATTCCTTTCACATGGGAAAGTGCACCCCAAACTGTTAGAAGTATTATTTTCTATCAATTGTTCTTATTATATTTTCTTAATAAATGTCTTTGCTAAAAGCTGATTGTCATAGAAACCACACTGGTGGGGGCTTATGGGCTACCACAATAGCATTAATCATTGAGTTACTCCTAGTACATAATGTGGCAGCTAATCCTCAAAAACCCCAACCATTGAGTGAAAATACAAAATGGGAAAATAACTGTGAGAAAGTGTTACAGAAGAGATGGCATCTAAACCAAGCTTTAAAGAAAGGTAATGATTTAAGGAAGCAAAGGTTGGGTGGGAATTTTTTTTTTTTATAATGAGTAATTGGGAGCTGAAACTCAAAATTGGGGGAATGGGTCAGGTTTGACTAGAACAATAAGACTAAAAAAGTGAACTGAAAAAGTATTGTTGGGCACTTGAAATTTAAGCCAAAGAGTTAGTATTTTATCTGTGGAAAATATGGTTAAACATGTGCATGTCTTTTCTTTAAAGCTTTTTATTTACAAAGCATATGCATGGGTAATTTTTCCAATATTGACCCTTGCATAACCTTTTGTTACAAATTTTCTCCTTCTTCCCCCTACCTTCTTCCCCATCTGTCGGTAGTCCAATACATGTTAAATATGTTGAACTATATGTTAGATCGAGTATGTGTGTGTATGTGTGTGTGTATATATATATATATATATATATATACACACACACACACAGTTATTTGGTCACACAAGAAAAATCAGATCAAGAAGGAAGAAAAAGAAAAACTGAGAAAGAAAACAAAATCCAAGCAAATAACAACAGAAAGAGAATGAGAATGCTATGTTGTGTTCCACACTCTGTTCCCATGGTTCCCTCTCTGGGTGTAGATGGCTCTCTGTTACTGCATCAGTGGAACTGGTCTGAATCCTCTCATTGTTGAAGAGGGCCACGTCCATCAGAATTGATCATCATATAGTCTTGTTGTTGCCATGTACAATGATCCCTTGATTCTGCTCATTTCTCTCAGTATCAGTTCATGTAAGTCTCCAGGCCTCTCTGAAAAAATCCTGAGGGTCATTTCTTACAGAACAATATTATTCCGTAATATTCATAGACCATAACTTATTCAGCCATTCTCCAACTGATGGGCATCCACTCAGTTTCCAGTTACTTGCCACTACAAAGAGGGCTGCCACAAACATTCTTGCACAAAACATGTACATGTCTTAAGAAAATTATTTTGAAACTGTATGGAGGATGGGCTGGAGAAATCAAGCTTGGGACATGGAGACTAATGTAAGTCTATGAGAGAGGTGATGCAAACCTGAATGAGAGTGGTATTCAATGAAGGTGAGAAGGGAGGGAGGGAAGGAATAACCAAGCAATAAATCAAAAAAGAAAAAAAAAACACTATCTGCCAGACACTGTGTTAAGTATGGGGGGATACAAAAGAAACAGTCCCTATATTTGAAAACTTATAATCAAATGGGGATAATAATATGCAAGTATATATATTATTACACATATTATATATATGTATATATACACACTATAAATAGTATATACACTATAAATAGAAAGTAATTAGTAGGGGAAGGCACTGGAATTAAGAGGGTTAGGAAAGGCTTCTTTTAGAAGATGGGATGATGATTGGGACTTTAAACAAATGACAGGAAAGCAGGAGGTAAGGATGAGTTAGGAGAACATTCCAGGCATGGGAAAAGCCAGAGAAAATGCCTAGAACAGAGAGATTTTTTCATTTAAGGAAAATTAGTGAGACTAGTATCATTGGATTAAAGAATACATTGGGGGAATAAGATGTAAGAAGGCTAAAAATGAATGTGTGTGTGTGTGTACACATGCACATACATATTAAGATTATGAGGGTCTTAAACACCAAACAGATATTTGAAAATTAAGAAACAATCTATACAGCAAATGTCTCTGATAAAGGCCTCATTTTTCAAATATATTGAGAACTGAATCATACTTATTAAAAAAACCCATCTATTCTCCAATTGACAAAACACCAAATGATATGAAAAGGGAGTTTTCAAATGAAGAAATCCAAGCTGGGTATAGGCATGTGAAGAAGTTCTCCAAATCACTTTTAATTAGAGAAATGCAAATTAAAAGAACTCTGAGGTATCCTGTGATTGTTTCTTCTTTCACAACTATGACTAATATAGAAATATGTTTTACATGATAGCACAAACTATGTCAAACTGCCCACCACTTTTGGAAGAGGAAAGAGGAAAGGAGGAAAATTTCAAATTCAAAATTCTATGAAAATGAATGCTAATTTTTTAAAACATGTAACTGAAGGGCAAATAAAATAACACTTAAAAAGGATAAGGTATCACCTGAAATTGTCCTCCTTAACAATGGGAATTTATAGACAATAGCTATCAGAATTTTGATTGGTGGTAGATGTGAATAACAGGGACCTCAGAGTAGGAGGGATTACTGAGTAATGGAGGTAGTGGGTTATGAGTGGCAGTAAGAAGGAAGGAGCATTTCCATTCTTCCAATCAATCAATGAGCCAAGAAGAATGAGTCAAAGTGCAACCATTACTGGAAAGGGTGGCTACAGAGGCTGTTATATAAGGAAGTCAAGTGTCAGTGGTACCTAAAAGATGTAAAAAGCAGAAGAGGAAAAGATTCAAAATAAATTTTAAATGAAATCTGTTGCCTATGGCATTCCACAGGGATGGTAGAAAGGGTGGAAGTGTTTGGTTAGGAATTGGGTGGATAATTGAAGGGGATGGTAATAAGAAATCAGAAGGTGGGAGATGGGGAATATGGTTTATATCATAATATACAGGATTTTAAAATCAAGTGGTGTGCATAGAAATCATAGCATTTGAATGAAATCACAGAAATCATAGTTATGTAGAAGAAAATAATGGATTCTGTTTTGGACAAATTTCCTTTAATAGGACTTCCAGGTTATGATTCCAGCAGGTATTTAGTGATTTAGGGCTATAATTCAAGAGAAAAGTTAAGATGAATAAGCATTCTAGACAGAAGTTACAGGGTTAGCAAAGACAACTCTTTCTTGGGGTTGGGCAGTAAAGGGGACAGGAAATTGGCTTGAATAGGTAGCAATGTCAAGTGATAGTTCTTTCTTTGAATAGATTGAAAATTGAGTAGTGGCTGGCCTGGGCCTTCCTCAGAATAGTTGTTCCAGGAAGAACACATCAGTAGGTAAAAAAGGCTCGGGGTAAAAGGATGTTTCAGGATGACAAGACCACAGAGAATGAGGGAACTTCCAGGCTGAGAAGGTAATTGAAACACATAGTGAATCCAAGCAATATGGGTGAGGATAATGATTTCATCAAAGGACTGAAAAACAAAGTATGAAATAAAAGGGAAACATTAGCAACCAGGGAGATCCTAGATATTATTATGTTTGAGTTGGACTTTAAAGGATGAGTATAAATTCAAAAAGGAAAAAAGGAAAGGAGGGCAATCTACATATAAGTGACAGGGTCAGCAAGGACATGAAGGTTCTGCTGGAGGTAACACATCGAGATGATAGCAGATTTACTTGCCTACTGAATGAATTATGGTTAGTAATCATCCATTTTTCTTTTCTAGATAAGTACACTTTTACTTTTTCTTTAGTTTGAGTGTCATGGTCAAACCACAACTGGAATAAATCTTGTTGCACACTGAATACAATATTCTAAGAAGTACATCGTCAAGCTGGAGAGCATCAAGAGCAGTGTAACAATGTGAGGGAGGGACTTCAAACCTTCCTACTAAAAATTGGTTGAGGGAACCATGTGTTTAAGCTTATCAAAGAGATGTCACTGGAAAGGAAATAGCAATCTTCAAGCATTCAAAGAGTTGTCATATAGAAGAAATATTATAGGATATAGATCTGGGGAGGGATTATTATTAATTAGATTCTCGAGTTAGAGCACTTTATTTTACAAGAAAGGAAATTGAATCCATGGGAGGTGAAATGATCGACCCATATTAATACAGATGGCCAAAATAAGATTTAGACTAAGATCTTCCAATTCCAAATCTAATGTTGTTTCCATTGTGCCATGTTACTTCATATTTCTTTTCTACGGCCCCAGGAACATAATTGGATAGACTCTGTAAGAGGAAGATTATTGGCTAAATATAAGGAAGAATTATGAAATACATTACAATTTCATGAAATGAAATGTGCTACACTATATTATTTCAGGAATCCAAACAGAAGACTACTTATTGAGGAAAACTACTATGTGTGGGAGGGTAGGTGATATGACTTAACCCTGAACTCTTCACAATCTCAGATAGTTTACATTGTAGGAAGAACTCTGTTTAAAGGGAAGGGTGTAAACAAATAACTTCTAGCTTGTAAGATTTTGTGATGTTCTTCCTGGGCCCTCATTTCCTTTTTAGAATTCTTCAAATGAACCTGTTCCTGTGCATTCCCTATGGCTGATGGACTTTTCCAAGGACAGAAAATGACCAATTGCACTAGGGTTCCGGGATTCATTCTCCAGGGCTTCTCAGGCATTCCTGAGCTGCAAAGTTTTAGTGCTGCCATCTTCCTTTTCATCTACATATTCTCTGTGCTTGGAAACATCTCCATCATCACAGCAGTGAATCTGGATTCTCATCTGCACACACCCATGTACTTTTTCCTCAAGCATCTATCATTCATTGACATGTGTTCCACCACCACCACGCTGCCCCGGGCGCTTTTTGCTGCCCTGGCCGGCTCAGAATTCATCTCTCTCCCAGCATGTGCAGTTCAACTTTTTGGTTTTGTCTTCTGTGGGGCTACTGAGTGTTTTCTCATCACCTCCATGGCCTATGACCGTTGTCTGGCCATCTATCAGCCCCTGACTTATGGGACCACTATGACCCCAGAGTTCTGCTGTGTGCTGGTGGTTGTGGCCTGGGTGAGTGGACTCCTCTTCTCATCCTTCCACACAGTCAACACCTTCACCCTGTCTTTCCATGATTCCATAATAGAACATTTCTTCTGTGACATCCCTCCACTCCTCCGATTGTCCTGCACTGATCCTCACAAACACGAGGCAGCTGGCTTTATTGTCAGTGGCTGCGTCATCATGAGTTGCTTTGCACTTACTGTCCTGTCCTACATCCGGATCCTAGTCACTGTGGCCCGTATCAAGTCCACACAGGGTCGCCAGAAGGCCTTCTCCACCTGTTCCTCCCACCTCATCACAGTATTACTCTTTTATGGGACTGGCAGTTCAGCCTACATGAGACCTGCGAATGGCTACTCCCCACTTCAAGGGCGCCTAGCTGCCATATTTTACTCCATCCTCACTCCTACCTTAAACCCCATTATTTATAGTATGAGGAATAGAGATATGAAGGCAGCCCTAAGGAAGCTTTATGGTCATAGAACATGATGAAGTTCAGAATCTTGGAAGCAAAGAGAGTAAAGGTTCCCGGTAGCATACTCTCATAACTCTTCTTGTGGAATGGCCAATATTGTACTCTGGAAATTGCTACTAATATGAATTTGCAATCTTCACCAAGATCTTTCTTCTCTTTGAACCTTATTTTCATCTGCCAAATGGAAATAAGAACGCTTGTTCTCTGGTTCATGGGATATAAGAATAAAACTTAAAAAACATAAGGAATATATTTCCTAACTACAGCTATGTATTCCAGTTTGAGTAGGTGACCACTTCTTATTATAGCTGGCAATCTTTATAAAATTCTGTGACTTTAAAAATGGGATTTTTAAAACTGTGAATGATTTAGTTATTCTCAGCAATATAATGATCCAAGGCAATGATTGATGATGAAACTTACTACCCACTAGTTGTGAACTGATCCAACCATTCTGGAAAGCAGTTTAGAATTATGCCCAATGGACAATCAAAGTGTGCCTTTGATCCAGCAGGGGGACTGTGCCACAAAGAGATCATAAAAAGAGAAAAGGACCTACATGTGCCGTTTGTAGCCGTCCTTTTTGTAGACACAAGGAACTGCCCATCAGTTGGAGAGTGGCTGAATAGGTTATGGTATATGAACGTTATGGAATATTATTGTTCTATAAGAAATGACCAGCAGGATGATTTAAGAGAAGTCTGGAGAGGCTTACATGAACTGATGCAAAGTGAAGTGAGCAGAACTAGCAGATCATTGTACACAACAACAAGAAGATTATGTGATGATCAACTCTGACAGACATGATGTGATTTAAGCCAGTCCCAATAGACATGAATTGGAGAAAGCCATCTGCATCCAGAGAAAGGACTGTGGGAACTGAATGTGAATCACAACATAGTTTTTGCACTTTTTTTGTTGTTGCTGGCTTGTTTTTGTTTTCTTTCTTTTTTTCCCTTTTGTATCGGATTTTTCTTGTGCAGCATGATAAATGTAGAAATATATATATATATATATATATATACATATACATACATATATATATATACATAAGAATTGTACATGTTCATCATATATTGGATTACTTGCTGTCTTGGGGAGTGATGGGGGAAGGGAAGGAGAAAAAATTGTATCACAGGATTTTGCAAAATGAATGTTGAAAACAATCTTTGCAGATATTTTGAAAATAAAAAGCTATTATAAAAAAAAGAAAATTACTATATATCACTATAGTGTTCTTTTTCTTTTATAAAATATAATGGTTCTCTGGGAGCAGGTTTCTTGGGAGATTTTCTGGAGGCAGCCTTAATTTCAGTTCCATGTATCAGCTGGATGATAAAATCCAAACGTTTATTTTCTCCTTCCAAGTCTTGTCTCTTTCCTTGGGCCCGGTTAGCTTTCTTAGAGGCCTATCTCTCTCCAAGAGCTCTTGCAGCTTGTCCTTTGTTGCCTCCAGCTCCCTCTGAATCTTCTTACTAAAGGTTCATTTTTTCCTGTTTTTTTTTTTTTTTTGACTAAGTTATTCTCAGTTTCAGACCTTTGTCTTTTGGAATCTCAGATCACATTCTATGCTCTTATGCATGATCCTACATATATTAGGATCTTGCTTTGTCTTTGAATTTTTTTCTTTTATACATGAAAAAAATGAACTCCAGAAAAAGATTCATGCCCATGATTATAAATAGTAAATTGAAGATCAATGGATCATAAGTCTAGGATTAGAAAGGAACTCAGAGATCATTTAGTTCAAACACCTTCATTTTACAAATAAGGAAACTGAAGAACAGGGACTCTCCAAAGATTACATAGTAAGCATAAGAGTGAGAGTTAAAGCTAACAGCCTTCTAGATCTACCAACAAGCTTCATTCTTTGAATTATATAAAAAGCTGAGACTTAAATCCAGCCCTTTAAATTTTAGGCCTTCTAGGCTATTTAAATAGTATCAGATTATACAAAGCTATTTCTCCTCTCAACAAAAATTAGAATTTAGTATGAATTTGAGGGCAGGGAATAATGTTGTAATCCATCCATACCCTGGTGGTGGGAAACATTGAATTGACTGTAATATGAAGAGTCATTCCCCCTACCTCTTTAAACCACATCCACACATCTCTTCCTGACTTGCCTTTTGAATTAGTTCTATAAGCCTTTCTTGAGGAAACATTCTTGGCAAGATCCTATGTTAGGCACCAAGGATGGAAAAAAAAACTATCAATTATGATAGTCTTCCAAACATTCATTCTGTAGTTCCATACCCCTTCTCCATTCAATAGATTTATTTATTCTGTAGTTCTCAAATGTTACCAATAATTAGATTCAAGAGATTTTTTTTCATTTTATTTTATTTTTCAAATAAGTATATTTTTCACCTTCCCACACCCATCACCTATTAGAACAAATAAAAGCAAAACTTTTACAATAAATATTCATCGTTCAGGAAAATAAATTACTATATCAGAAAGGTCCAAAATTATATGTCTCATTCTGCATATTGAATCTATCAAATATCTATCAGGAGAGAGAGGGAGTAGAATGCTTCACCATTGATTCTTTGGAGTCCTGGTTGGCCATTACTTTCATTGGTTATTAAGTTATTTAAAATTATTTTTGTTTATGAATGTAATCCCAGTTTCAAAGCCCATTGCTCTGAGATGCTTTACATATTGGTAGAAATCAATCCCCATGCCTGCAACAAGGGCAAGATGGAATTGGTGAAAATTGGTGGTTGTTATTATCCAAATTATTCTCCTGATTTTTCTGATTTCATTTTGTATCAATTCATATCATATGAGTTAATCATTCTTACAGTATGATAGCATGCTATTTATGTGACATAACTGATAGGAAAATTGTATGACCTCATATGACATAATTGATTACCCAATTACTGGATAGCCCCTTAGTTTTTCTAGGCTTTTGCCATAATAAAATGAGTCAGTGTATGTGAACAAATATACACAAACATGTATGCACACATATACATAAACATGTACAAAGATAAACACATGTACATATATGTGATTCTTATAAGGATTATTATACTTCTATATATTGTTAATTAATAATATGATGTATAAATTTATTTATGTGTACATTTACACATATATTTTTTGAGGTATACTGGTATGCTGGAGCAAAAGATAAGTATAATTTTTTAATTTTGGGGACATATTTCTGAATTGCTTTTCAGAATGGCTGTGTCCATTTCACAGCTCCATAAATATTAATTGTACCTCTTTTTCCATGTCTATCAACATTTGTCATTTTAAAAATCAACCTAACCTAATGAATGAGACAAACAAATGAGTTAGACATATAAAAGTTACTATGACAAAAAAGTAAAGAAATAGAAAAAATTTCTTTCATATCTGTGGAAGTGAAAAGTTCATGATCAAGCAATCAATAAAAAAGACCATAGAAGATGGACAATTTTTATTATATAAAATTGAATTTTTTATAAACAAAATCAATGCAGCTAAAAACTGATGATAATTAACTGAGAAAAAGGGAATGTTTCTCTGATGCATGTTTCATTTCCAACATATGTAAGGATTTGATTCAAATATTTACAAATATGATACATTCTTTAATTGATAAATGGCCAAAAGATATAATCAGATAATTTTCAAAGGTGGGCATTCATACTAATAGCAAACATTTTTTAAAGCACCAAATCACTAATATTAAAAGAATTTAAAATTAAAGCATCTTCTGCTTTAGTAGATCCCTAAGTGAATGAATAAATAAAGCATTTATTAAGTATTTATTATGTTTAAAATATTGTGTTAGGCATTAGAGAAACAAATACAAAATTCTGACAAACTCTGCTCCCAAGTTACTTATCTTAATGGGGAAGCTAATACATAGGGAAGGTTTCAGCTGCTCTTCAGTTCCTTAGGATATGGTGACAAAACAGGTAATTTAATGTTCTTTAGTGATATTTTAACTGCTAAGATAATTTTATTTGATAGTGTCAAGAACTTTCTTTTCTGGGTTTTCAGTGGCTGTGAATATATGTAGTGCCTTCTGAAAAGTTCCCAGGTTGCATCTCCACAGTGGTGGGTTCCCAGGTTAATGACTGGAAAAGAGAGTGAGGCTGATGATTTCATGCAAGTCTGCTTCTTTTAAATTCAATTCACCTTAAGTTAAGATATCTAGGGTGTCATTGACTTTCTTCAAAAACAAAGGATAAGCAATATCTTCAATGTTTATACAGTATTTGGCATAGGGAAGGCACTTAATAAGTGATGATTTGACTTGATTTATTCAGGTAGCAAAGATGTTACCACTCCTCCCCTCTCCAATTTTTAAGCAGAAATCAAAGTTGGCCACAAATACAGTAATACAAGTTGAGAAAATGACATTTGCTCACTGTGGTCACTGTATGTTTATGACTTTAAAATGGCTTATCCCAACCTAAGTACATAGTGAAATGACTTTAAAAATAAAATTAAAGGGGGAGAGTAAAAAAAGAATTAAGGAAAAAATGGAAAAAAATAAAAAGCTGTTTTTCTTCATACAGAAACTGAAATCCCAACCTATTTCTTACAACATACAAAGGTCTTTAGATGGAAATTTAAGACATGGGGAACATCTACAAATAACCCTCACCTTCAGGTAAGAAACCATACTGTTCTATGATTTTCCCTTGGCATATGAACCCTTCAAACTGGGCATTGGCCAAAATCTTGAGGTGCTTTTTAATCATGTAAAGTATACCAAAATTCCTCCAGCCAGACCCTCTAGGCTGAGGACCCAGGGACCAATGACCTTCACCAATCCCTGTCCTTTACTTGCCTTCAGAAGCTTGCCCTGGCTTCATTGCTCAGCTTTTCCATTAGGGGGAACTAGGCTTCTATTGCTCCAAAACTCTTCTGTTTTCCCAACCCCAATTTCCTGAGGAATAATACCATTTGGGGTTCTAGTCAAATTTGTGATTTTATAGATAAGCAAATAAAGGCCCAAGGAGACTGTGACTATTTTGTGTCCTTTTGTGTATGTTTTTGTCTGAAATCTGTTCATTTTTACTGTTGCGTACAGGAAAACGTCATTTTTGCCTTTGCATCCATAGCATTTTGCACAATGTGTGGCACATAATACACTTATAATGAGTGTTTCTCGATTTCCCAATGCTCCATAGGTTGAAAGTGACACATAACAGACTCAAAGCCAAGTACTCTGACCCTATATCCATCTTTCACTGGACCTGAAGTTAGGAGAGATCTAGGTTCAGATGTCACCTTTGGCTCTACTCAGTTGTGTATACCAAAAACACATACCCTCCAAAGGAAGACAGGTGACATCAGTGAAAAGGGGAAATGAGTCCAAGAGCAACCCCCAGTCTCTTCCTATAGGTCCAGCACTTTGGAGGGGGTAAGAGAGCTTCTTTACCCTGGATCTCACTACTAGTAATGGGAATTCCTGCCCAAGGGAAAAGAAAAGGCAGTAGTTGAGCAGCTAGAATCAGTCTCATTAAATAATTTGAGAGCAAATTGATTCAGTAAGGGCCCTGGAGAGCTGGATCCCCCGAGAAAGAGCCTCAGACAGATCCAAGATTGTTCTCTGGCTCTGGGAGTCAGGGGACATGTTAGAGAGGAGAGGAGGGTGTGAGCAGGACCCAGCATTGTTCTTGAAAATGGCAGGATTGGTTAGATGACCTCTGGAGCCCTTTCTGCAATGTTTTCTCTGCTGATTCTCTTTCTCTTCTTATTCCTTTCTTAAATCCCATCTCTTCTCTTTATCTATCACTATTTTTGCATTCTCTTATGACTTGTGATCTTGACCAAATTAATTAACATCTTTGGACCTCAATTTATTGTTGTGTTTTCCATTTATTTCCATTTTCCATTTGAGTGTATTACATGCTATGCTAGAAAGATCATTGGAATCAGGGACAGGGGAAGTGAGCAGACACCCCATCTCTGACAACTACTGCTTGAATGACGTTAGGCAAATCACTTTGATTTCCTGAGGTTCTAGATTCTCCTTTTTAAAGGGAGGAAAACTGGATTGAATGGTCTCTGAGATCCCTTCCAGAGAGAGAGTAATTCTCACTGAGATGATCCCTATGATTTGGCCTCTATATTCCTATATAGGCACTTAGGTGGCACCAGTGCATAAAAGCACTGGTCTTATAATAATCAAGACCTAAGTTCAAATTGAACCTCAAACACTTTCTAGTTTTGGATCCTGGGCAAGTCACTTAACCCTGTTTATCTCAGTTTTCTCATCTGTAAAATGAGTTGGAAGAAAACAAATCATTCCAGTATTTCTGCCAAGAGAATCCCAAAAGGAGTCAAAAAGAATTAGACATGATTGAACAACAACCAAAGTTTCTTTGCAGATCTATGATTTAAAATGTTGAATATTACTCTTTGAAACGTGATCTTTAATACATTAATTATATGAGTTCAATAAGTCCTTATTGTACCTATTTCCTTTTCTGTAAAAATGAGATTAGCAGCACTGGTTCCTTTGAACTTTAGATATTCTCTTCTGACAGATATGATCCCTTTAATGAGACAGCCTCTAAGTGTCTTGCAGATCTAGGTGCTGAATATGAAAGGTCCTAGATGAGAGTCATGGGGTGACAGCAGGATTGACAAGACCCTTACATGTGCATAATCAAGTCACTGTTGTTCCCATGAATTGAAGTTCAATTCTCAAGTGGTCACCACTCTAAACATGGATACAAGGAAGCAAAATTTGATTCCTACCCCTTGCATATGTTATTAGGTTCTTTGTACCAACTACTTTCACTTCTCTGAGATTTAGCCATAAAATGAGATAAGGACATGTGTACATGAATAACACATGAGATTTCTACATTTTGACAATACTTCATTTATTCATTTAGTAATTAAGATACATCAGAAAGACCTGAGTTTGAAATAGCAATAGGCGTTTTCATTTATCCTTGTGATGTGACATTGGTGATGTTGTAAACAATAAAAAAAAGGGCCTGCCAAGTGACCAGTGATGGAAGTACAGACAACTTCTGACCACCAGTACACAACAAATAATGATAATTAGGTCAAGTAGGTGATAGAGTGGATATGAAATTAGAAAAGATCAGACTCAGAAAGATCTGTATTCAAATCTGACCTTAGATACTTACTAGTTGTATGACCTTGAGCAGATCACTTCACCTTGTTTGCCTCAGTTTCCTCATTTGTAAAATGACCCAGAAAAGGAAAAGACAAGGCTCTTTAGTATCTCTGTAAGAAAACCCAAATAAGGTCATGGAGACAGGAGTGAAAAATGACAATATATGATCTTCTTTAAAGCATATCTTCAGAGCAGTATGCATCATACTGCATAGCTCTATCTGTCGTTGCTACTTGACTTTTTTCAATTTATTATTTTTCTATCAGAGTTTCATTGCACTTCTTAATCATGTTTATGCTTGGATTAAACCAAGCTCTTGACTTATTAGTAACCTCTTTAATTACATTAAGTCTAATATTTTTTGAGCTTTCATGAAGTAGATGACAATCAAAGCTATATTCATTCACATTTATACAGCATGTTATGATTCATAAACCTTTTTTGGTACATATTTGTTTTCTTGCTGTGAATTCTATTAGATTGTGAGCTCCTTGAGGAAAGAACTGTCTTTTACCTGTCTTTAGATTCACCTGATTTAGAATAGTGCTGGCATGCCATAGGTTCTTAAAAAATACTTACTGACTTACCTTACCATGTGATATAGCACTTATATTAAGATCACCTTTTTTACAGATGGAAACTGAGGCAAATAAGGTGTGTGACTCCCCTTCCAGGAGCAATATTTATTATCTGCTTGCCAGGCACTCTGCTAAGATCTTTACAAGTATTGTCTCAGACAACAATCCTGGGAGGTAGCTGCTATTATTCCTATTGAAGGAACTGGGGTAGATAGAAGTTAAGGAATTTGCCTAGGATTAAATAGAGTGTAAGTTTCTGAGATTTGCACCCATATCTTCCAGACTCCAGAAACAGCTCTCTATCTATTTCACCCCACAGTCTACAACTCAGAAGCATGAAAGTAGATGGGAACCCTGTTCAACTGAGTCCAAGTTTAGCACTTTCCATTAGGCCACACTCTCTCTGGCCCAAAGTAGCAGGAAACACAACACAGGGGAGAAAACATGGAGCCAAGAGTCAAAGGACCTAGATCTGAATGTGACTCTGGTAGTTAATACTTTGGGGATGATAGGCAAAGAAAGGATCGGGATTGAATGACCTCTAAAATGCCTTCTGCTTTAAAGCTTTCTGTTCCAGTCTCCTCCACTTGAGACCTTTTTGGGATAGGGCATTTAGTTCAATGCTACTCCACTGCAAAGTCAGTTTGATCCTAATGCTGACATGTATTATACACAGGAGTTTGGAAAAGTCATTTAAATTTTCTGGATCCTAGTCTCCATTTGTAAAAAGAAGTATCATCCAGCTGACATTTTATATTGCCTATACTTACTTTAAAGGGAATTTCTTTTTCTATCTTTCACTGCTATTGAATATATATATATATATATATAAATATATATATGTGTGTGTATGTATGTATAATTATATATTATAATATATAGAATGTATATAATATAGGTATTATATATAGAAATGATTTATATAAATATATAGATGATTTTTCTGCATTTATTTTAAATCCTGCATCTTTACTAAAGTTACTTATTTCAAATAACTTTTTAATAGATTCTTTAGGCTTCCCTATGTATTCTATCATATCATTTGCAAAGGACAATGTTAATTTTCTTGGCTCATTACCTATTTTAATACCCTCAATTTTTTTCTTCTCTTATTGCTAAAGATAACATTTCTAGAACAATATTTAATCATAATGATAATGGGCCTCCTTGTTTCACCCCTGATCTTATTGGTAAAACTTATTAGTTTTTCCTTATTATATACAATGCTTATTGATAATATTGGATAGATAACTGCTTATCATTTTAAGAAAAACTCCATTTATTTGTATATTCTCTAGTGTTTTTTTTTTTAAAGCAATGGGTACTGTATTTTGTCAAAAGTTTTTTCAATACCTATTGAGATAATAATATGATTTTTATTAGTTTTGTTATCAATATTATGCTGATGGTTTCCTAATATCGAGGCAGCCAAGCATTTCACTTGGTCATAGTATACTATCTTGGAAATAAGTTGTTGTAATCTCTTTGCAAATATTTTATTCAAAATTTTTGCATCAATATTAATTAAGGAAATTAGTCTATAATTTCTATTTGGCTTTTCTTTATGTATCAGCATCATATTTTTGTTATAAAAAGAATTTGGTAGGACTCCACCTATTTTTCCAAATAGTTCATATAGTATTATAATTAATTGTTGTTTAAATGTTTAGTAGAATTCCATTGTAAATCTATTTAGGTCTTGAAATTTTTTTATAAGTAGTTCATTGATGGCTTTATTCCATTTCTTTTTTTTAAAATGGGGTGATTTAAGTCTTTTGTTTTCTCTTCTCTTATTTTGAGTAATTTATATGTTTGTAAATATTCATCCATTTCACTTATATTGTCAGATTCATTAGCATACAATGGAACAAATAGCTCTTAATTCTTGCTTTAATTTCCTCTTTTATTTTTGATAATGATAATGTGATTTTCTTCTTTCTTTTTTTAACAATCAAATTAATCAATGATTCACCTATGTTATTGTTTTTTCATAAAATTAGTTTATATTTTTGTTTATTAGTTCAATAGTTTTCTTATTTTCAGTGAGATATTAAAAACCAATAAAGGATATAAACTTCAGCTTATTTAAATAAAAATAAGACACCAAAGCTACCCAATATAAAAAAGAATTAATAATTCACAACAAATTAAGAGAAATTAAAGAAACCATTTTGCTCAAGTATATGCCAAAGAATCCTGACAAGAATAGGAAAAAGGGGATGTAAATAATCCATTGTCAGAGACAGAAATTGAACAAAATATAAATAAAGTTCCAAAGGGGGAAAAACACCTCCAAGACTAGCTGGATCCTGGAGGCAATACGGAGCCATTGGAGTACATTGACTGGGAGGATGAGATGTCAAGATCTTCATTTTAGAAAAATTATTTTGTCAGCTGAGTAGAATATAGATTAAATTTGAAAGAGAACTAAAGCAGGAAATCAAAGCAGAAAACTATTCTAATAGTCTAGGCATAAAATGTGTCCAATCTGTAATAAAAACCACTGAGGCAGAGGTCCCAGACAAAAAACATTTATTAAAGGGGGCCGACTTTCATGAATGGAACTTCGGATTTTCCTCATGATCTGCCTTAGATTTATAAAGCTTGATAGCCAGATGACACAGATAAGGCAGAATAAAACAAAGGACCTCATTAGTTAAAGAGTTATATTCTGACCCTCTAAGAGGGCTAAAGGTGATCAGAAGAAATGCATATAGACAGGGTTGACAAGCAGCTATAAGGGCCAGTAGACAGACTGATAGATGAGGTAATCCATTGGTTGTGTGCTTGTAGACCTGTTAGCCAAGTGACTGTAGGCCTTTGGGCTAACAGAGTGAGATGATAAAGGGTGAAAGGACTACAAAAATAGCTGGGGATTTTCTACACAAGCCATCTCTGCTACATTGATCATGATTACCATGATGAGCTTGCTATGGTTAAGCAAATGAATTCCATAATAAACAAGTGAACTTATAACATATATAAATTTGGGGCCTAATATAAGAAAAGAGTGTAATTAATTGTATCTAACTAATAGACTAATATAACATCTAATTACTACACATCATAATATTCATTGGAATAAAATAATTGGAATAGGACTAATTGGAATAAAATAGAGATTAAGTTAATCATTTTCCACTCTTGATAACATTTACATCATGATGAAAATAGTGTTGGTGGACACAAGTTCTAAGATGTGTTCATTAGATTTGGTAGTTTTTTCCTTTACTTTTTTCTTCCAATGTGGAAAAAAATATATTTTTTAGTTGAAAAAAATGTTTGGTTTTTTTTTGTTTGTTTGTTTGTTTTTTGTGATCAAACGATTGAGAAATCAGTTCTCTAGTGAGGAATTACAAACTATAATGACCATAGGAAAGACTTCCAAATCATTGCTAATAAAAAAAATGAAAACAACTTTATGGTTTTATCTTACCACCATACAACTAGCCAAGATGAAAAAAGAAAAAAAAAAAAAAAAAGAAATAATAATCCATGCTAGAGTGGAAAAAAAGGCTAAAATGTCCATATCTTTTGACCCACACATATTACTGTGAGGCATATTTCCAAAGGAAGTGATTGATAAAAAGAAAGATTCCATATGTAACAAAATATTTAAAATACTACTTTTTATTGTAGCAAAGCACTGGGAATAAGGAACAGAGCTGTCCAGTAGGAAATGGCTAAACAAATTGTGACATTAATATAATGGAATATTATTGTGCTACATCTAAGAAATGATGAACATGGTGAAAGTAGAGGAGTATGAAAAGGGAAATGAATAGATACAAAATGAAGTCAAAGAACAAGGAAAACAGTATAACTCAAGGCTACAATGATATAAAGGGAAAGTAAAACAACTTGGAAACGAATGTTACAAAATTATAAAGAACAAATTTCTCTCAAAGAAGACATTTGTGAAAGTATTTCACCTTTATTCTTTACAGACATATAGGGGATAGCAGCAGGGTCTATGAAAGCAAAACATTGTATCAGGTTATGTTTTATTTTTATTTTTTTAAATAATAGCTTTTTATTTTCAAAATACATTCAAAGATAGTTTTTAATAATTTGCCTTTGCAAAATCTTATGCTTTGGATTTTTCTCCCTCCTTTCTCCTACCTCCTTCCCTAGACAACAAGAAATTTAATATATGTTAACACATACAATTCTTCTATCAGGTTATTTTTAAAAATGTATTTATTAATTGTTTTAAATTCTTCTTCATTTAAAACATTCACTTTGAGGGATGATTCTCTTGGAGAGAAAAAAAGGAGTTTTTATTGGGAGTAATCTATGCAATGTTAAAATACATCAATAAAAATCTATTTAAAATAGATTACTGGCAACTTTGAAGAGATAAATTTCATATGAATAATGATGATAGAAGCCACATTATAAGAGAATAAGAAGTGGAAGCAACAAATATCTCATTTTAGCCTCATAACACTGTGAGATAGGTGTTATCATTATCTCTGTTTTGCAAATGAGGAAACTGAAACTGAGAGAGGTTCAGCTGTTTAGCTAGAATCACACACCTACTAAATGTCTGAGACAAAATTTGAAATCACGTCTTCTTTCTACTTCCAGCACTCTGCCTGATAAACTTGCACAATAATATCATGTGGGTTTGTCATTGGGATGCACATCAATGTACATCAAGAACTTATGGGCATCCTAGTAGAATGTAAGCTTCCTTGGGGCAGGAGCCATTGTCCTTTTTCATCATTGCATATATACTGCCTGCCTTAGTTGCTTGATACATATTTCAATGAATTACTGATTAAAAAGTTCTATATATTTAAAGCAATCTTGTCAATCATCACTCTTTACATTAAGCAACTTCCATATTTTTGTCAGTTCTAGACTTGATACTAAAATCATTAAATTATGTTTCCCCAGAACAAGTTCTTTATGACTGTTCATGTTATGTTCACTGGGATGCAATATGATATATAAAAAGAACAGCCAGCGAGAGCAATGGGTAGAATGCTGGGCCTGGATTCAGGAAGACCTGAATTCAGAGTAAGCTTTAGAAATTTACTGTGTGTTCCTAGACAAATCACTTAAACCCTAATTATTTCAGTTTCCTCATCCTAAATGAGTTGGAGAAGAAAATGTCAAACTATTCCAGTATGTTTGCCAAGAAAACTGCAATGTGATCAGAATTGGATATGACTGAACAATCATAACAACAAATAATAATATGTTAAAGAAAGTATTGTGCTTGGAAGTAGGCTACCTGGGTTTAAATCTTGACTCTGACATTTGTTGTGTGACCTTAGGCAAGTCACTTAATTACTGGGTGCTTTCATTACTATCTTGTTACCCCTAAAATTAAATTAATCTGTTTCAATGAATAAAGATCTGTTTTAATTCATCTGCTTCCCAAACCCCATTAGGAGAAACAAAACAAAACAAAACTTAAAATCCCTGTAACAATTATTTTTAAACAAGCAAAATTAATTTCTATATTAGCTATGTCTAAAATGATATATGATTGCATCTTGAATACATCACTTCTTTATCAGAAGTTGGATTACATCTTTCATCATGGGTACTCTGGAAACCTTGGGTAGTCATTGAGACAGCTAAGTAGTGCAACAAATGGAAAGATGGACTTATAGTCAACTCCTAGACTGAGTTCTAATCAAGCATCATACATTAGTTCTGTTTCTTTCCAAGTCACTTGACTTTCTCAGTCTGAGCTTCCTCATATGTATGAGGATAATAATAGCACCTACCTCCTAAGATTTTTGTGAAAATAAAAGATGTTGGTAAGGAACTTTGATTATATTTCTTTGATTGGTGAGTCTGTTCTGGGAACTTTGACCCGAGGAGGTACTTATGCCATATGTTGAAGTACAACACATGCCTCCCTAACTTAGTTATTTAAACATAAAGTTTATATAAATGCTAGCTATTTTTATGATTATGAGGATCAGAGTTTTTAAGACTTTTAAAGTCATTTGTCACACAATGATGTTCTTATGTAAATTGCTCCTTGTCTCTATTCTTTTCCCTCAACTTCAGTTCATACAAATCTGAGGTTTCTCGAAACTTAGGAGATGTCCTTAATCCTTTCAATTTGAAAATTCCAGCACTGTGATGTTTCATTATATTTATATAAAATTATTTCTTCAGTTATTCCCATGAGTGTTTTTTTCAGTTTCCAGTTCTTTACCATCATAAATCAAGCTGGTATAATAATAATATAGGTACATATGATTCTTTTCCCTTTTATTTTGATGGTTTTTTGGGGTGGGGGTGAGATAGGAGGAAGAAGAAGGGATGCATAATAGCTGCATTGCTGTAGCAAAGGATATCGCCAGCTTAGTAACTCAGGGATCAAAGTTCTGAATTGCTTTCCAGAATGACTAGACCAATTCACAACTTCACCAAGCACGCTTTAATGTACCGACTTTCTCATAGCTCCTCTATATTTGTTATTTTTAGTTTTCTTCACCTTTGTTCATCTGATGAAGGTGAGGTAAAATCCTCAACTGCTTTAATTTTAATTTCTTTGTTATTAGTAACTTTTTACTTTTTTCATATTCTTATTCAGTATTCATTTGACTTTTACTATAACTCTTGTGCATGCCCCTTTCCTCTGAAATTGTCATCATCCTAATGTGGGCTCACATAAACTTATGCCTCAACTATTCCAATAGCACCCTAATTGTCCTTCCTATCACAAGTCTCTACCCATTTCAGTCTATCTTCCATTCAACTACCAAAGTTCAGGACTGAACATATAACCTCCACTCCCTCAATTAATATAGTTCTTATTGGGTCCCTATCATTCCCAAGAACAAATATAAAATCTCCTGTTTGGCATCTAAAGACCCTACTGAAATAATTTAGAAAGAAGTCTATTAAGTCATCTAGAAGAGAGAGAGCGCTAAAAGGGGGGTGGTAAGTGTCTAAAAGTTATACATTATGTTGTTATTTGCTCTTCATTTTTCAAAAAGGACCACTGACATCATGGGTTAATTTTTTCAGCTGTCCATGATGGGTTAAAATGAGGAAGAGAGTTGCACAAAATCATCAATTTCACTCTTGTCATGAATCAGTGAAATCCACTGGCAAGATAAAAATCATCCACTGGCGTTGGCATGGGGTGCAAGGGAAGAACTTGGTATCTTCAAGCTCCATTTTCTAATGTCTCCAAAACATCTGCTTTATTCACCTTCAGAGCAATTGGAACAATGGAACCTGAAGCGGGTTGTGGTCCCTTTAAGAAACTGTATTTCCTATTGATTTGTGATTCCTTTCTGATTCCCAGTCCCTCCCGCTGATGCATTATCAGTTCAGGAAGCCAGGGCCTTTGATTCACAAATCCTGGTCAAAAGCACCCCTTTGAATTTCAGTAGGAGATCTGGGCTTGTCCCAGCTCCCATCTGATTTTGAGCCAACTTGGGCTCTCCCAGCTCTGGCTGGTTCTGATGTACTCTGGTGGTCCCGGCCCCCATTCTGATGATCTGCTCTGGTTTCCCAACCCCCACCAAGACAAACAATATAATGAACTTTTATCAACTAAGGTCTTTGCAGATGGACCTTGGCAGTTCCCTCTACTACCAGGTCTTTCTGCCCACTGAGAACTGCATTCACAATGCAAAACTCCATTTTCCATAGATCTGCCTGCTGGAATAATTTAATATTCTTTTCCAGTGCCATACTCTCTTTAATCTTATCTGTTTCCCTAATCAGACTTTATGCTTCCAATCCCCATAAAAGACCTCTTTTACCAATCTTGGTTTTCAGGTCTGTAAATTCCTTTACAGAGGACCTCTGTACCGCCAGAAGGGAGTCGCCAAAACTTGCTACCCTTGCACCAAATCCCAAGGGGTTGCAAGGGAGCTCCATTTGATTCCCCGAACCCTGAACCTGCCACTAGATCTCATTTTACTCCCTGACCACCGGAAACCCTAATTTTATTTGGGTTCCCCAAATCTAAACCTCATCATATCCATTCTGATAAAGTTCTTACATACTTAGAGTAGTCATCTTGGTGGGTGAGACCTGCACATTAAATAAGATTCAAACAAAAAAACATTAGTAATTGACTGGCCAGCATGGAGGCAGTTTCACATAATACATATAACCCAGATAAGACACATAAGTTTGAATCTATATCTCAAATGGAAAAATGTTCAGGGGCCAGAGATGGAGTATCATATGCAAGAAACAGCAAGGAGACTAGTGTTATATTAACCATAAAATACGTAA